>NC_081415.1:501226372-501526372 GCF_030272615.1 Cryptomeria japonica | reverse complement strand
ATGATTAGATAGGATAAAAAAAGGGGGTGGATGATTGAGTAAGATTGGATAGGGGATGGGATTAATGATTGAATTGGAAGAGATGGAGAATATGATTGGATGAGATAGGATTGGATTATAAATTGGATAGGATGGGGTGGATTGGTGAATAGGATTTGATTGACTAGAACCAATGACAAGGGAGAACCATGGATTGGTAAAAGGATGGATGGATGGATGGAGGGAGATATTGTTTGGATAGGAGATAGATGGATCAAGTGGATGGATATGTATGGGATGTGGAGGAATAAAGGATGGAGGATAAGATGATGGAGACCCAAGGACTATGTTGCAAAGGAGGAAAATGCCCCACTAAGGGTAGTGCAATGAAGGAAAGGAAAGATGGTGGATAATAGTGTGTGAAGTGGAAAGATAATGTGTAATGGATATGGATGGTAGAGGTATTAAGGCTTGTTTTTTCCAAAGCATGCATGCATATACATTATTTTGCCTCTATATGATCAAGACCAAAGATAAGAATGGAGGATTCATTTTGATAGGATGAGAGATATGAGATGGAGGATATGGACAGGATAGTCAGAATCAAAGATAGGAAAGGAGAATGGACTTAGATAGGATGCAGATGAATGGGCCGATTGCATGGATGAAGCTTGCCCCCAAGTGTAGAGTGCAAGAGGAATAGGGAATTACACATGACACTTGTTTGCCAAGTTTTCATCATGGTACTTACTCAAGGCACCACAACAAGTGGTTTTCGCGATTGGACTCAATGATTTTTCTTTACTTTCTTCTTATTTTTATTTTTATTTTTATTTTTTATTTAATTTTTTATTTTTCTTGATTTTTTTGTTTTTTTTTTTAATTTTTGGAATAGTTTGGATGGATAAGGATGAGGATGAGTGGATATGGAAGATAGAGGGTGCATGAAGGAGGAAGGGAGGACTCAAGCATCTAGTTCCATGGATGGTATCCCTTAGTATTTCTTTGAACTAGAGGTATGCTCATAGATGTTGGTAACCATAATTAGGGAGATGAAATGGATAGGGGATGGAAGATAAGGATTTGCAAAGGATTGGACTAACGGAGTGGGATTATGAAAAATGGATGGTGGATAATGGATGGGGTTTTAAAAAATTTGTGGAAGATCAACATTGGCACACACCTTAAAGGGTGGTGGAATAATGGAGGAGAGGGTTTTGAATTAGATGGGGGATAGGGTGTGGATTTTGGGACCTTAAGACCCAAAATAGAAGAAGGGGATGATGGAGTTGGGATGATGGATTTTTGGACATAAAGACCCAAAATGGATTTTGAATATGGGGGAGTGTTAGATGGAGGATTGGAGGAATTATGAATGGATGGATTTTTTGGATTAGCAAGTTTGGATGCCATTTTTTATTGTTCTGCTTCTAGAAGTAGCTTAGGAATCCAGATAGTTCTTGATTTTTTCTTTTGGGGCCTTTACGGTCTTTTGGATTGTCCTTTCTTTCAGATCATATTTTTCTTTTGAGCATGTTGTTTTGAGGGGACATGTTGATCCTTTGATTGTTGTGGATTCATGACGTTATGAATTTTAGATTTGACATCCAAATTGCTTCCAATAGCAATGGGATGGGTGCATGAGGATGAAGGGTTGATGGATTTTATGGATGGGATGTTGGAGGGAGAGTGTTGGGAGGGATTCAAGGATGTCTGCCTTTGTTGATCTTGCTTAGGGATAGTGGATGGAGGGATGTAAGGACCCAAAATGGATGGAAGGAATGGAGGATTTAGCTTTGGAATATAGGGTCCCAAAATGGATGTGGATAACGGGGGATGACGAGATTTTGATTTGCATGAAGGACTTTTGGATTTAGGAGGAATAGAGGATGTACCAACATGTTGAGCATTAGCTTGAGGACCCTTATTATTTTGAAAACAAGATGCGAGTCCATTTTGAGGGGGATGAGATGTGGAAGGAAGATTAGGATCTTTAGATGGATTGGGATCATGACATGGAGATGAAGGGATACTTTGATCTTGATTAGGGAGGGTACCATGAGATGGAGTGGGGGGGGTGATTGGATCATGAGATGGGAGAGGATCATGTGATAGAGGGAGAGGGTTGGATAGAGGAATCATATGATCATGAGAGGAAGTGGAGGGGATGGGATCATTAGATGAAGTGGAGGGAGATGCACCATGAGATGGATAAGATTTTATGCTAGCATGCTTTGGGATAAGCCCTTGGCATGTTCGAGGTTGTGGGGGTGGTATGATGGAGGAGGATACAAAAGCTTCGATGTAAGTAGATGGAGGAATGGGGGTCTCATGAAGTGTGGGGTATTGAGATTTTTTTTGAGGTGGAGGTGATTGGGGTGGATGGAGGACTTGAGGAGACTTGGCAACTTTTTTTTGAGGTGGGGATTTTGTCTCCTTTGCTAGCATGTCTTGGATAAGATTATGGATGATGGATTTGGAGGACGCGGATAATACAAATTTTGGAGAATTAGGATTAGATAGAGGATGGGGATTAGATGGGAGATGAGGATTGGATGGAGGATTAGGATAATGGATTGGGGAATTAGGATTAATGCTTGAGAACTATGGAGTAAATGATTTGGATGGGGAGTAGAGGTAATGAATGTGTTGTAAAAGGATGGGGATTGCGATGTAGATGGGAGGAGAGATGAAGGTATACATGTGGATGAGGGATAATATGGAGATACGGATGGGGAATAAGATGGAATTACATTGTCAAAGGTAGAGGAAGGATAAGAGACATGGTACAGATTGGGATTAGGTGCAATGTGTTGAGGTGGGATGGATGAAGGTATGATAGGTGGATGAGCGATTATAGGATTGACTTGGTAAGAAGGTTGAGGTGGTTCGTGAAATTCCATGAGCATATTCTCATACCAAGCTTTGAAATTATGAGTAGCCATGTTAAGAATGAAGGATTATATTGGAATTGGATGAATATGAGGACTAGGACTTGGCTTTGAATGATGATGGGTCAAATTTTATTGGATTTTGATTGGATTTGATTTGGATTGGACTTGATTTTATTGGATTGGTCCTTGGATTAGGATTGGATTAGATTGGATTGGATGGAATTGGATGGAATTGGATGGAATTGGATTAGATTGAATTGGATTATTGGATTAGATTGGATTGGATTGGATGATTGATTGATGAGGGATTGGCTATCTGGATTAGAAAGATGGATTAATTTGATTGATTGAATTTTGGATAAATTATTGGACTAGAGGGAGAATGATTATGGAAGAATAAATAGATAATAGGAATAATAAAGGGGGAGGCTACCCAAAGTCGGATGAATGATTTGGATAAAAATATTGGTTGAGGAAGGATGACCGTTTGAATGGATGAAAGTGGATTGGTGACTGTAGAATTAGTTAGATAGATAGAAATGGATTAAAGATTTGATGATGACAAGATGGAATTTGGAAAGAGGAAGGATTGATTGGTTGGAGGAATGATGGACTTGGCAAGAGATATCAAGCAATGAATACATGTTGGCCACTGATGCACATAGAGAATCCAAACACAACATGCTATCCTAGGAAGTCGGATGAGGAGGAAAACCTTTTCTTGTTGACTCAGGTACACACCCAATAGCTAATCGCAATACAGCCGTTGAGTCTCATGAAATGGAAAGTTTCTTGGGGGAGTTACTATCTCCCTTGCACAAATATTATCCACCTTTCGGAGGTGAACCGAGTGGCTTCTAATCCTAGAGCTTTTAGTATGGATTTTCATTCGAAGACTACTCCTTGTAGTCGTGCAAGTGAGATTGAGGCCTATAGCCCTACAAATTACCAAGCAAGATGTAGTCATGCAAGCGTGATTGAGACCTTGTCATGCCCAAAATTTAGGGCAAAAATGGAATGATTTTTTTTTAAAAATACTAACTAGATAACGTTAAGTTCGCTAACACGAAACACACTATGTAGTTTTGGTTCTAACTATGTTTAAAATAATCTTTTCCTACTATTTAAATGACAGAAGATAAATTAAGATTAACTACGGATTAGAATAGACTAGCTTATTTTCGCTCAATCTAATTAATTTATAATTAAATATCAACTTCATAATATTCAGATTATGAATATTCAAGCTAATCAACTTTTAAACAAATAATAACTTTATTAATATTTATTTCATGAATACCTAAACCTATTTAAGTTAGAAATAAATATTAATTTCATTAATAATCAGCTCATGGACTTCTCAATTAATTTAAATTTAAAATAAATATGGACTTCACTAATATTTAAACAAGTCAACTCATTTAAATTTAAAGTCTAATGTTAATTCATTATAAATGGATTCATAGCATTTCAATTCTCTTTGAAAATTATAATTAAATAAATTCCACCATACCTATATGTAAATATAATTAATATTATATAAATATAATATTAATATATTTTAAAACCTAAATGGGTTTACCATGCAAACCCTAAACCTTATTAAAATCTATAAAATAGTCCCCCCCTTATTTTATTTTAATACTCATTCTTCATTTATTTACCCTAGCCCTTACTGGGCTAGGGTTTCATCTTAATTTATTGTTATGTTGCAGGGTTTAAATGCAGGTCAGTGGCGCTATTAACAGTGGCGGCCGAATTGGTGGAGGCGGAGAAATGGGAGCGGCGCCGCTAGTGGGACTACCCACTGTGAGGGTCACGGCCCACATAGCGGCCTTGGCCACTGTGTGTGTCACGGCCCACACAGTGGCTGCGGCCACTGGCGCGGACGCGGCCACATAGGGAGCCGCAGGCCCTATGCGTTACGTGGCCCGCACAGAGGCTACGACCTCTATTTTGGTCGCGGCCCACACAGGGAATGCGTGCCCTGCGCGGCCCTTCCCATATATGATTCTTCCTTCTTTTTTTTTTTTTTTAAATTTTATTTTTATAATATATATATATATATATATATATATATATATTCAAATATATTTACATGCATTTTTTTTTAAAAACAAAAGGTAATTCATTAAGTTTAATAAATCTATATATATATATATATATATAAACATTTTCATATGTATTTGTATATATATATATATATTTGTATATATATATTTAGGTTTATATCTACATTTGTTTCGCAGGTAAATGTTATGATATGTTTTATATATATGTATATATAAATATATACATGAAATCTACATGTATATAATTATATATATTTATATATAACTTATATTATTATTTCTTTTCTTATCATAAAACCGAACTCATGGAAGGTTCTGCTTTTCAATTGTAGGAAAAGAAGTAAGGAATAATCTGTTTGTTGTAGATATCAATTTTTGAAGCTAAATATTGCCAGTTTTTAAATTAAATGTCTATCTTTCTGAAGTAAATGGAAGAATATTTTCTAGAACTATATTGTACTTTATTGCTTTTACGGAAAACAGAAATATAAAATTTATTTTTAATCTACAATATGCATGCAAATCTAATTTATGCCTTTCCTATTTTATTTTATTTTAAATGCCTAAGAATGGAATAAATTTCCTGCTAAACTATTTGTCATAACACATCGGATATACTTTTTTTTTTTCTGAACTTAGGGAATACTAATTTAGGAATACATAATTCTTTTCTGCAATAAATATATTTACTGATTCTGCAATTACTACAACAACTGAATAGATATTCTTATTAAAATCTAACAATAACTACCACTCATATTTTCTGCAATTAAAATGAAGACAAATTCACAGATAAAAAGAAAAACATAGAATTAAATAAAACTGATTTTCATATTTCAATGACTATTGCATGCAATTCAAAAGTAATTCTTTTCAAATAGAAAATAGGAATATATCTAGCTTTTTACAATATTAAAGATATTCTGCAAAGTTTACAAGATGTTTCTTTATTTAAATACAATAACTAATCTCATGTCTATATTTCGAATTTACAATTAGCCTCTCATTCCAACGAATGAGGGTGTATTTCTCCTTTTAAAACTAATAAATACAATTGCAATTAAATTTCTGCAACAATAATCTCCTGCAACTTTTCACTTGTCCTATTCTTTTCTCCCGACAATCTTGCATAATAAATCACAAATATGACCATGGAGTGCTCACCTCCCAGCCTAGGCTAACTGGTAGCCACCCCAGATCTCGGAGAACCAAGCCCTAGATGGGATACAAACATGCAAACACATAGAAGACAAAAATACACACAAATTTCAGACACACTCCCATCCCGGCTACACTGCACCACACTTTAGTGATGACCTTTTTAAGGATGGTAGTGGACCAATACCCTGAGGAGAACTGCAAGTATGGAAAACATGTAGCCACCTCATGGCACAACAAATACATCAAGAATTTCAACCCCTTATTCCTTATACCCCCAAGGCATTCTAGCCTTATCAAGGGGCCCTACAAAGTGCTCGATATGAGGATGAACTCTCAAATAGCTCCGTCCTCCTAGATTTTCATCTCAAAAGGCCTATTTATTATAGTGATTTGGAATGCTTGGGTTTTAGCCGTACTCACTTGGGTCATTCCCCTCTCACCAAATCGGGAGGGCATGCCTGCTAAGGGTAAAAGTGTGCAAGCAAACAAGAAAAGTTTCAAGGGTCTAGATTTCTGATTGTCTATATAGACAAGAGCATACTCTCCTACCTCTAAAATTTTCCCAAACACATCAAACAAGTTGTTCTTTTACCCCTAATTAGATCTAAGTGCCTAAGAAAATAATTAAAAAGACACAATGTTTGCTTGTATCTCCTTAGGCAACTTGTAAAAACAATGAATTAGTAGTTTTTGATAATTGATCTTAAGAATTTGAAAGAAAAGGAAGTTGCAAAAAAAAGATGATTAGCCCACAAAATATTGCAAAATCAATTTCCTTATGATTTTCTAAGTAATTTCAAAAAAACGTTTGATAAAACAAGATTTTATATGCTAAAATTATGTGAATCTAAAGTTCAAAAATAAGGGTTTACTTTGAACATGTTAAATTAATTTTTGAAAACTAATATGCAAAATCTAAAGACAACCCATTTTATATCTCTGAATCCCCTTTTCAACGCATTTTAAATTTTTAAAAATCTGATATTTGAGTGAACAGTTATGCCCGTTTTACGAAAACTAGTTTTTTTCCTAAGTGCACGCGTTGATTCAAAGGCGCACACGCTAATTCACGGGCGCACACACTGATGCACCTTGACATGTGCTGATTCACAATTTTTCATGATTTTTTACTAGGTGCAGGCGTTTTGGTGCTTGCGTAGGCATTGTTTTGCTTGCGCATGTGCTAATTGACAATTTTCAAATGAAAAATTCAAAAAAATTAGGTGGGAGGATTTTTTTACTAAGTGCACACATTGTTTCACTTTCGCACATGCTGATTGACCAAAAACCTGCAAAATAGTGGTAAAAAAATTCAAATTTAAAATCACACGCGTTGTTTGATGGCGGACACGCCAAACTAGTGAGGCGAATGCACTGATGTGCAAACAGACGCGCTGAAGCGGAAAACTGCGAGCTAAGATCACAAATTTTTTTTAAAATGATTAGAAAAAGGGATGTGAGTCCCACCAAGCGTGCCATAATGAACCGAGGGAAAACTAGAGAGGAGGAAAATGGTTAGTTTGAATCAAAATATCAAACAAATGCAACAAACACCAGTATACCTTATAGTTATCTCTTGTTCCTCGGATTGAGCTTGATGAAGTGGAAGATGTGCCCCTTTGATGCTCCACTTGATGTGCTCCTTTCTTTATGTGGATTTGGATTTCTCTCCTTTGCTCAACAAGATTAGGATTTGATATGATTTGGATAGATTTGGACTAGAAGATTGAAAGATTATGAGGACATGATAAGGATATTATAGAAGAGAATAGAAGAGAAAATTAATAGCATGAGAATGCTATAGAGGAAGTGGATGAGAGGATAAAAGAGTAGCATAAGATTGGAAGAATGGAAGACCCCCTTTGTGAGGAAAAGAGGCTCCAATTTATAGATTGGAGGAGGCCAATGGAGGGCCAAGATCGATTTGGTTATGGAGGGTTGAGATTGATTTGAAATAGTGGGCATGGATCAAGGATGTCTTGGGAGAATAAAATGGAATATAAAATTTCTTGGGGAGAGGGGAGAGGAATTAAAAAATCCAAGATAAAGGATGCATGGAGGGATTTAAAGAAATTTAAATTTCTTTGAGAGGCTCAATGTTGACGTGACATGAGTGGGAATTTAAAATTGGAGAAATGATGATAAGTGAGATTAAGAGATATTCTAGAAGAATTAATTAGGTTGAGTGGGATTAAGAAAAATGATTTGTAGGAATCACATGACTAGGTTAATTAATTAAAATTAATTAACTGAGCGGGTTTAGAGGAAATAATTATTGGAGGGACTTTAGAAGAATAAGGGAATAATTAATTATTGGACAATAGTGACGGGATTAATTAAATTAGATTTAATTACCACTGAGAGGAATAAGGATGACACGACTAAATTAATTAATTATGTTGACAAGCTTAAATTAATTAAATATTAATTTTAGGTGTCTACACATGGGTCATTAGTTAACATTGACCATGATGATGAAGTTATGTCTACGAGAATAGGATCAGTAAATAGAAAGTTGATATGTAAGGACGGGTTTACAAAACCATATGGTGGCAATAACTTTACCTAGGTGATTTTCTTGTGAATATCTAATCACAAGTTTTAGAGAGACCTCCAAACAAAATAATGAGTATTGAACAATAGCCTAGCTTGGTCTCATGTAGGCCAATAAACAATAAATTGAAACTAAAGTACATTGATGTGTTATCAATATCATGCAAAACTAATATTACAATAACCATACACTACAATTAATATACCGTTGACTTCTAAAACAATGAATACCATATGGCTTATTACAAACAATATAAAGAATATTATAATGATCTCGAATTGTAGAATGATGACTCTGTATTCATTGTGTCAACATTTTAAAAGCTAGATAACAACTCAATAACTATACTTTCAACTATTAACCTCCACCACAAATTAATCATTAAATATTCCAAGTTTATAACCTGACACTAGGAAAGTTAGTCAGCATTTATTTTAATTTCCATTGAGCACCAAACTATAGTGTCTTCCAACTACAAGTCTAACCATAGAATAATAATAATAGCTTTATTTTCCAAGCATATCCTCTTAAAATTAGTTAAATACCCTACCCTTATTTAATATTTTCTCTTTTTTTTTCTACTAATTCATAAAGGGTAAATTTTAGTAAATAAACATGTTGATAATATGTATCAAAATAAATAACAATCATCCATTAGATAACATCCTTCTCTCAAAAATGTCAACTTAGTAACCACTTAATAATTGTAGTATACAAAACCATAAAGTCCTAATCACTATTAAGTGTAGACTAGATAACTATATGAATCCAACAAGTATCACCTTGATGACCATCATATTTAAATTATAATGAAAACTTTATGCTAACACATTTGATAATTATCGTGTCTCCTTATATCAAGGGTAATAGGATAAAGCTACGTTTAGGTTAAACAAATCACAAACCTATGGATTGTATGATATAGGTAGATTGCACAAATGAGGAAAGGATATGCTTACAAGTGAAATGTCTACAATAACATTTATGGCTTTATGAAATCCTAAAGGGAAGCTGCTTATGATAACCCTATAGATTTCACCTCAATGATTATATTGTAGTGATAGTATTTAGCAACAAAGTATTTAACTTATTTTGCTACCGACTTCTAAAGTATATTAATCAATAAATATTCTAAGCACTAGTTAGTAATCCAAAATTGTGGATCTTAGTGAGTTCTATTTATAAATTGCTAAAGTACCAAATTGATCAATTGAGTAATCTCCTAATCACGAAACTATTTATGAGTAATAAAGTCCATTTTTATTTATTTATTACCATTTGAATTCACTTAATGTTTATATTAAGATGAAATTAATACAAAAGTATTTTATGTTTACTTCAATAAGGCAATGATAGGAGTCAGTATCTATTATTTCATCTCAGATCCACTAGAATATAAAATGGATTTCTAATGATAGTTCTAAGATCCGCTTCACTTATGCAAGCACAAAGATGGAATTTTATAAGATATGAGACAGAAGAGTCACATAAAATATCATGCCAAATATCTAGGTTCATAGTAATATATATTATAATAAGAAGGTATAGTGAAATGAGTCTCTACATACTACATAAGGCTTCCCTTTTTAAAAAAATTTATTGAATAAAATCCAAGAAACAAGAAAAATATATTAGACAGAATAGCTCAAGGATATATGCTCGCATGGATTGGAATGATTATAAGATGTTGCCTCATGGAACAACATGACTTGGGCCCCATAACAAATGGATTTGTTGCAGGGGCTTATCAACTTCCACTTAAATGCAACTGTCAAGACTAAGATATGTCGACATTCCTCGATCTTGTACTTAATGGAAGCTAAAACGGTATGACAAAATGCCTCAAAAGGGATGTCATCTCAAGGAATGCAATGAGTGAAAAATTTGTAAAGAAGAGTGGATCTCATGAAAGGCTTAAGAATCTTGTAAGCAACAGACATTGGCAAGCGTAAGACTTCATTCCTCTACAACATACGCAGTACTGGTTTTGTTGGAAAAGCTTTAGAAACTTTCAAGCAACTACATTTGGTAGGTGTAAATCCAAATTTAATAATCTCTCTCAACATTCAATGATAGGAAATAAGTTGAAACCATCTCTAACAAATTGTACATAGATTAACAACTTAAATAGTTCATGATAAAGTAATGGGATCAACTTTATCCCTTAACTAGAAATACTTATTTGTATCCATAGCAAGTTCACTACATCGTAGTATACTAATATCACAATATTTTAGATTATGACAAACAAAATATCAAAATATAGAATAATATTCTCTAGCGATAATTATTCAATTAAGCAAGGAAGGGAGATTGCTTCCTCTTCTCACAAATCTTGTTCTCCCTTTTGTTTCATAACATCAAGGATTATTATGTTGATTCTCCTATATCTTCAATCATATTCATTCTTATTACACAATAACATAGCCAAGAGGTACGAGCTACTCATATTCAACATATCACTTGCACTATTAAACATGATATAGTATCAATAGAAAAGTAATGTTTACAATACATGTCAACAAAACTCAATCACAATTATCAATAAGGTCTTGTAACATAACTAGAGAAACATGGAAAGAAAGTGCATCATAAAGAAATTTACCAATGCTAAAAGTTCATTATCTTTATCATAATAAAGCAACCAACTATCATCATCACCTCTTTTTCCAAATATACTTGTACGTCAAGAGTTACACTAAGTAATTAAACAGTAATATAACTATTAGGTATGCATAGTGAATAGTTAAATCCACATTATCAAGACTTTAGAGAAACATGGGTCCACAAGGTACAACCAAACATAAATTGTGAGCAAGGAATCTACCACAAGATGTATAAAATAAACACTATCTCAAACCACCTAATCATTACCTATGTGAGCACACAAATATACTTAAGGTTAAACCATAACCCAAATTCCCTTACCATCAAACTCAGGTAGAGTATTTTGCAATAGCATCAAGGTATAAAGTATTAATATTGATCTATAGGTGGGGTCTCACAAAAGAGGATAAATGCATTATTATTCTTTGGTCTTTACCTGATTCATAGGAAAATTTCATTCTTTCTATCACTACTAACCTCAAAGATCCAAAGATGAATGCACTTGTTGGAGCTTTGTTGACATGGGAAATAAAGAGAAAGACTGCAATAGTTCAAGTGATGCTCTCAATATTAAGGGAAGGTGTCACATCTCTATGTCAAGTGCCTACATGGTCGATGATGGTAGAATAAAATAAACTAAAGAAATGCAAACTAAATGAAATGGGAGACCCTATGTTTATGAGGGTTGTTGACACTGTCGTTAAGGGATGCAACTATTGTAGCTCCAAAAGGAGGTTATCAAACTCATGCTAGTCGTAATGACATAAAATCCCAGGCATTGTTAGTCACATCGATGGTAAATATTGGTCGTGCTACTGACAGCGGTAGCACGACTATGTCGGTTTTGGAGCCAGAATAGCTTCAGCCATCATTAAGAGGTGTGGTTGTCCATCAAAGCACAAAGATATTTGTCAAAGTGGGGAGAGATTGCGTTAGAGATGGCTCATATTATGAAAAGAGGGGTGCAGGTATGCAGGAAGGGAGTTGTACCATTAATAAGCATGGCATCGCTATCCACATAGGAGGAGACTTGGAAAGAGGAAGGATTCAATAGACATTAAAGTGGAAAAGAAGTTGGAATTGGTAGGTAGTGGATAAAAATGGCATGCAGAGAATGATTGATGGTCTACAAACCTCCCTTAGAACATAGTTTTGGTGAAGTTCAATAAAATATAATCCCAATAAACTACATGAGGAAGGGGATGAACAAGAGAGAAATGGAGGAATAGAGATTTGTTTTGGAAGGTAAATGTGAGAGTGCGTGGAGAAGGCAAGAAGGGTAGAATGAGGGTAGTGCAGGAAGAAAAACTGGGAATGCAAAAAATCGCATGGGAGTGGAGAGTAAGGAAAATGAAGGAAAGAAGCCCAATGTCTTGTAAGAGAGACTGGAAGTCTGCATATTTTTAAGTTGTGGTTTCAAATCACAGCTTGATACTCCATTCAGTTATGTATAAATAAGGATTTGGCAAGGGTGGTATCATAGGTTGGAGAGGGATGAGGTGATTGTAGTGGAAAATGTCTCAGGGAAAAATGTTATTGCACGTCTACTGTCATATAGCTGGAAGTATTGACCCTTGAGTGCCATAGCTAAGCATTGATTTTACATGTTTTGAAAGGAAGCACCCATGGTACTGGAGGAATTTAGTTATGGGACAAAACTATTTTCAGAAGCACCCAAAATTAAGGGAAGTGATGGTTTGGGTGTATTTCTATAAACGTCTGAAAATTTAAATGCCTTGAATGTTGGGGGTTCCTTCATTCAAGCTTCCAAGGATATGCTCGAAAGAAATTTGTTGAAGAGGATTGAGAAACTTTTAAGAAAATTGCAATTGGCTGGTGTAAAATCACATTCCATAGTCGTTGCCAACACTCTCCCAACCAACATTCATATAAGTTATCAACACCCATCAATGCTAATAAGAGAGGGGATTCAACTTAAAGAATAGAGAGAGGTGATAAAAAGGCAAAGAAGAAATTATAAATGGCACTTTCCTTTAGAGTCAAGCTATGCAAATCAATGGAATGGAGACATTGAGAGCTAGGACAATATTTACAGGTCATTGTATTCGATTTGTCTCTACATTTTGTCTATATGTTATAAAGAAAAGGGGCTGCAACCAATTTGTGTATATAGATGTTACAATAACTTTGTGTGGAGTTTAGAATTTGGTAGTCTTGTTCTGTCTATAATTGCATACATATACTGATTGAAATTCAACAACCATAATTCATAATATTCTATATAATTGCAGGAGTGCTCTTGTTTATAAATGTCACTGACTGTGCTAAATAGTTTTTATTACTCTTTAAAATGCAAATTATATATAATTAGATAGAGATACAAATTTAATTGGTTGTGCAATTAGACATAGATCCTTAGGTATTTAAGGTAAAATTAAATGGATGATGGAAAGACTTCATTAACCACAAAATAAAAAGGGTGAAGATAAGTACCTTCTTTACGGGTTGTCTTTCAAAACTACCACAGAGTTGGTATGACATCTTATGGATATTGGCATTGAAATAATGAGAAGCAAAGAATAAATGCATCGTTGCAATATTCTAGGTATTGATATTTTTTTGTTGTGAAATGAGGTAATGAATGATGAGTTGAGACATTGGCATATTTTTATCCTTATAACTCTTAAGCTTTTGTCATATTTTGATTTACATAATAATAATGATGTATCGAAAGTTTACTATATGTATTTCAGATGTTAGCTTGAACCTATTAAAACATATTTTGTCTTTGCTAGTTCATTCTTGCAACCATGTTGTTCATTCCTGTTGCATGCAGATTGTTTAAGGCAATATCATGTGTGAAATTAATAGATGTCCTGATTAATTAAAATATGTATGTATGTTCTTGTATATTATTTATTTTGAAGTGCATGGAATAAATGATGTTGCGGTGGAAGCTCTCCTATCACGCCAGTTGCCGGAAGAGACATTCAAGGAGATGACTGAAAGATCAAACATCAGAGATGTTGAAGAGCATAAGGAATGACAGAGGGGAAGTAATCATACGATACTACTAATTTCTAACTCAAGTGGACATTAGTGTTGTAAATACCACCACAGTATGTTATGACTATGGTTCAGTTTAGATACGCATTTTCTATAGCTTAACTCCATCTATCTCCTTTCTCGATTAGTTATATGCCTCTTCTCTTCGGTGTGATCTATGTTGTTTAAAGTAGATGTTTTATTTTAAAATAATCTCTTCATCTCTTCTCAGAGGTTAGAAAGAAAAGAGTGAAAGTGGAGCAGAGGATTTTGGAAATAAAGTTACAAGTGTTTTTGAGTTTCTTTTTATGTTGAATCATGTAATGACTTCTGGAGAACAATGAATAAAAATATGTTATTCTGAGCACTTAGAGTTGTTTTTGGGAAGCCTGGAATCACTCCTCCAAGGGGGCTTACTTGGTGAGTGTTCATGTGCCTTTGTTAAGATTAGTTTTCTTCTTTAGCTATAGTAGACGTTCTTGCATTGATTGTTCCTACAGCCATTGGAAACAGATCCACTGATTGTTCCTGCAGCCAAACCAAAACAAAGTAATTTTTGTTTATCAACATTGAACTTAGATAGTATTGCTTGAATGAATTTATGTTAATGCAGAAGTTTTCCTGTAGCCCTTCAATAGTTTCAATTCTTACTTATCTTTTCCACATAATGTTAGTTGTTGCAGTAATGTAGAGTAGCTGTTGCAAGAACTTAGTGCATATATAGTGCAGGCCCATTTCAAGTATTACGTCCCTGGGTTGACAATCAAATGAACACTAGCTATAGAAATAGTGACTTTACCAAGTGAATGTCCAAACTTCGAGTTGAGACTTCAACTAGAGTTATTATTCTTATTGTTGGGTTGAACATTTTTTGCATCATTGTCGGGGATGGTGTCAAACTAAGAACATGTTATGGTTACTGTCTTTTCAGTTTTCAGTTAATTGTTTTTCTGGCATACCCGATTGTTCAAAAAAATTTATGAACCTGCATGCATAGGCAAAGAAGAGATGTTCTAGGTAGATTTCTATCCAGTCATCCTAATCATGCAGAAATTAATTCCCCATATATAAATCCTTTTGTTGAACTTTATCAAACCCTAGAGAATTTGAACCACCCTGAATCTGAATTTCTAGAAGGCAGTCTTCAGTTCCTCTTTGGACCCCCAAAAGAAGAATTTCATTTGGTAACTCCCCCCACTAGTCCAATGCAAGGAAACCCACCTCTTGGTGGAAATAATCCACCACCACCTTTGGACCCAACGTTTGAGTTCCCCATATCTGATCAGCATGATAATACTAATCTCAAGAACATTCCAGCTTCTTCCCTCCCTAAATTCTATGGATTAGTGACAGAGGATCCAGACACATTTTTGTTTGAGTTTGATGTTCTCTATAGGAGTTTTGATTCTACTACAGATCCCCATAGACTCAAAATATTTTCTGCCACTTTGAAAGAATCATCTCTAAGATGGTTTATAATTTTGGGTAGTAGCACAATCAATACATGGGATGAGATGAAACGATTGTTTCTTGCAAAGTATAAAGATTATTGTAGAGGCACTGATCGTCATGGGGATGATATCTTTAGAATGACACATAAATAAGATGAGAGTCTTGAAGATTATCTGGAAAGGTTTCTGTTTAGTGTTAAAAAGTCCAAGCATAGTACTCTAAATGAAAATTCCCTCAAGTTGATATTTTTGAGGGGAATTAGTGATGAATGCATTGATGATTTGGATCTTATGAGAGGAGGTGACATTACACAGTCTACATGGAATGAAATAGGACAAATTTGTAAGAAGTATTCCAGATCTGCTTCTAAAAAGAATAGGCATTTCAAGCCAGGAGTGCCTTCATCAACATCTAGTACTGGAGTTTCTAGAATGAAACTTAGCCATTTGTTAAAGGACTTTAAGGAGGACATCATAAACAATATGGCTACTCAGTTGGATACACTCTCCGCTAAGAAGAAGCATGAAGAAGCTAATGCATTTCTTGCAAAATTTTGCCCTCATTGTAGACAAAGTAAAAAGGACTATAGATGTAAAATGATTGCAAATCTTGAGGTTCCTGACTTCAAGCCAATACAAGGTGAGAATGAACAAGTTTTCTATGTTGCTCAAAGAAGGCCAAATTTCCAAAGACAAGGTATGCCTCCGGATCTAGTGTCTTTTTCTGGTTATAGGGGAAATTCTTATGTACCAACTAATCAATGGCAATCACCATATGCTCAAAATTTTGGTAATTATCCAAACTTGTATGGTTCTCAAGGCCAAGGGAAACATTTTGCTAATCAAATGCCATAGTGGCAGCAGCCACAGGGAAATTGGTATCCACCTCAGGGCCAAGGGAGCCAGTTTCAAGAGAATTGGAAACCTACTCCTCAATGGAGGGGGAGTCAACCATGGACTACCCAATCTTCAGGATATCAACAACCTATTCAACAGCCACAACCGCCTATAATAATGCCTCCCCCTGTAGCCACTGTTGTTCCACCTAAGCAAATACAGTTTCCCACTCAGCCAATGCCAAATCCTAATATTAAATCTCAGCAACAACAACAAGCTTATTCAGCTAACCCTAATCAATACCCAACCTATTCTCTATCTATAAGTGATATTCACCTCAGATCCAGGACCACTCTGCCTAATCCATCTCCACCAGTTATCATTGAGGTGCAATAAGAATAAGAAATCTCTAATCCAATAGTTGCAATACCTCAAAAGTAGAGATTACCACCATTTCCCCAAAGATTGCAAGTAAAGGAAGTTCTTATAGAAGAGGAGCAAGGTTTTGATATCATAGATCAATTGAAACATGTATGTGTTAAAATTCCATTGTTGCAAGCAATAAAAGATGTTCCTATATACAGTAAGGCACTTAGGGGGGCATGTCTAAAAAAACCTGGTAGGAAGAAGAAGGATCCACCAACAGTGCGTGTGATGGGTCAACTGGCAGATATTATGCTAGGAAAGGTTTCAATTCCTAAATATTCTAATCCTGGTAGTCCTGTTGTGAATATAATCATCAACGACACCCAGATAAAGAATGTTTTAGTTGATTTAGGGGCATCCATTAATGTGATGACAAGAGAAGTAATGCAGTAGCTTGTAATCAATAGTCTCAAGCCTATACCTACAGTCCTACAGCTTGCTGATAGCTCTATAGTGTGACTTGATGGTATGATTTTTTTTGTATTATCATAGAATCACAAAGCTCATTTTTTGCTCATTCGAGCATCCATGTTACAAACTTATTACAAATACCAGCTCCTTTTGAGAAAACTTATTACAAATACTAGCTCCTTTTGAGCACCAAACTAGAAACAACAATTGGAAGACCAAGGGTCACAACTTAGAAATCCACTTTAAACAATGAGATAAATACAACCAATGGAAGACCAAGAGTCACAACTTAGAATTCTATACAAAGGTGTCCCTCATGGGAGTTGAACTTGGGTCTCCACATTGAGAACTCAATGCTTTAACCAACTAAGCTCAACCCCTTGGACCAACCTGATGGTATGATTGAAGATGTGGTTGTTATTTTGGATTCTTGGGAATACCCTGCAGACTTTATGATTATGTCTCCAAAGGCGACACTGGGAGGATATCCGGTGATTTTGGGAAGACCTTGGCTTGGCACGACTGATGCATTTATTAGATGTAGATCAAGGGATATTACTATTTCAGATGGGAACTCTACAAAAACATTAGCTTTGTATTCTCCTGCTTAGCCCCAATTTGATCAACAACAAGTCGTTTGACTATATCAATCACCTTATGATGATTAATCGAGGGCCATTCATGCAATTATAGGATGAAGACTCAATTCTTTATAAAATTCTGACAAATGAGTTAAAACAAGAACAACAATTGCAGGAGTTGGTACCAAATATTGCAGATTTAGACTTTCCTGCAGCCACTGATATATTGCATACTCTATTGCCGCAAGAAGTCTGTACTTCTCATTTTTTTGATATATCCCAGATTGATCTTACTATCAAAATAGAAGTTGATTTGAATAAATATTTGAATATCAATAGTGATCTTACAGATACTCAAAAAGTATCACTCACGGACTTGCTTAAATGACATAAACATGCCTTTGCATGGGATTACAAGGACATGCATGGGACAGATCCAACAGTTTGTATCCACCGTATCTATATAAAAGAAGAATGTTGCCCACTCAGACAACCACAAAGAAGAATCAATCTTGCATTAAAAGAAATAGTTAAAGAGGAATTGCAGAAGTTGTTAAAGGCTGGGTTTATCTATCCTATCTCTGATAGCCAATGGGTATCACCTTTGGTAATAGTTCCTAAGAAAGGAGGAAAATGGAGGGTATGTGTTGATTATAGAGCTTTGAACTTAGAAACAAGAAAAGATCATTTTCCATTGCCATTTGTGGATCAGGTATTAGACTATTTGGTTGGGAAGAGATACTTTTCATTTCTTGATGGATTCAATGGTTACAATCAAATTCAGATAGCCCCAGAGGACCAAGAGAAGACCACATTTACTTGTCCTTGGGGAACATATGCATATTTTGTTCTTCCTTTTGGATTGTGTAATGCTCCAGCCACTTTTCAACGAGCAGTGATCAGTATATTTTCAGATATTTCTCAAGACATCATGGAAATTTATATGGATGACTTTACAACTTATGGTTCTGAATTTGAAGAAGCATTAGAGAACCTGAAGAAATTTTTGCAACGGTGTGAAGACTATAGTTTGTCATTAAATAGTGAGAAGTTCTTCATAATGATGCAGGAAGGAATAGTCCTTGGTCATCATATCTCTATCAAAGGAATACAGATTGATCCAGCAAAAATTGAAGTCATTCTTAATATCAATGCACTGGTAAAGCAAAAAGATGTCTGAAGTTTCCTTGGTCATGCTGGATATTATAGAAGGTTTATCAAAGATTTCAGCAAAATTGTAAGTCGCTTATTTTCTCTACTTACCAAGGATATAGAATTTAAATGGACTTCTTCATGCAATGAATTTTTCTTGAAGCTTAAGCATGCATTGACCCAAGCACCAGTTCTTAAAGGTTTGAATTGGTCTTTACCATTTCAAATTCATACAGATGCATCTGATTATACAATAGGAGCAATCTTAGGACAAAAGATTGATAACTTGGAAAGTGCAATATATTATATTAGCAAGAACTTGCAGGGCACTGAGTTAAATTACACAATCACTAAAAAGGAAATGTCAGTCGTTATATATGCACTCAACAAATTCAGGCACTATATAATAGGGTATCCCATATTTGTGCATACTGATCATACTACAATTAGATATCTCATGAATAAGCCTTCAATTACTGGTAGATTAGCTCACTAGTTATTGTTGATGCAGGAATTTGATATCACAGTTATTGATAAACTAGGAAAGTCCAATTTGGTTGCAGATTATCTTTCAAGACTTCAGTTACAGGAAGATCCTACAACCATAGATGATGTTTTTCTAGATGAACATCTATTCCTTATACAATCCCACACTCCCTGGTATGCTGATATTGCCAACTATTTAGCTGCTGCTAAAATGCCACTTCATTTCTCTCCTAAGGAAAGAAGGTTGTTACTGGAGAAAAGCTTTAATTTCTCATGGATTGTTGATTGTTTGTTTTATACTGGACCTGACCAAGTCATCAGAAGATGTGTAAGAGAGGATGAAACATATGATATCCTGCATGCATGTCATGATGAGCCGTGTGGAGGACATTTAGCTGCTAAAAGAACAACACTCAAAATACTGAATACAAGATACTATTGGCCCACATTATATAAGGATGCAACATAGTATACAAAAAAATGTGACAGATGCTAGCGCATGGGGAGACCAACTAAATCTAATGAGATGCCATTGTATCCACAAATATTGGTTGCACCATTTGATAAATGGGGATTAGATTTTGTTGGCCCAATTGATCCCCCTTCTAATGGCAAATCCTACATTTGAGTACGCACAGATTATGTAACCAAATGGGTGGAGGATCACGCCATGAAACATGCAATAGATAATAAGGTGTCTGAGTTCCTTTATGAGGAGATATTTACAAGATATGGAGTACCAAGGGAAATTGTATCAGACCAAGGCCCACAATTTACTTCAACATTGATTGCAGCCTTGGTCAATAAATACAATATAAGACACAAAAAATCTACCCCATATCATCCACAAGCTAATGGACAAATAGAGGTTACAAATAGGGAGCTTGAGGATATTCTTACCAAGATAGTAGATGTTCATAAAAAAGACTGGTCTCATAGGCTTTCAGAAGCAATTTGGGCATACAGAACAACTTGAAAGACACCAATTGGTTTTACACCTTTTGAGATGGTGTATGGCAAAGCAACAAGATGCCTATTGAGTTTGAGCATAAAACTCTGAGGACAGCTTTGCAATTAAATATGACACTTTTTGAAGAACAATGGGAATGTATTCAACAATTGAATGCTTTGGATGAATGGAGAAAAATGGTTGTCCAACAGACATAACCGATACATAATCAGAGAGAAAAGTGGCATGACAAATACATCAAAGAGAAAAAGTTGAAAGCAGGTGACTGGGAAATATTGTATGACTCTAGATATAAAGATACTATGGGAAAGCTGCAAACCAAATGGTTAGGTCCATATGAGATAGAGGAAGTTTTCAATAATGGAGTTGTTTGTTTGACCATAATTGACCTAGTTCGGTTCAAACTTCTAGTAAATGGTCACTGATTGCGTCTTTATCATAAGCCGACCAGCAATGAGGAGTTCCTACAAGAATTTGCTAAAAAGGATCAAACACAAGTTCCTGCAGCAATTGATCAAGTTCCCGCAGCCACTGATCAAGTTCCTTTTGCAATTGAGCAAAGTATTGGAGGTGAGGTTCTTGCAGCCACTGCAATGAACATGCTTGCCACTACATAATTCTCCTTGCGTCATTTCACAAAAATATTTCCATGTCTTATGGAAATATTATTCTCCATAGATAAAATTTTCCATCCACGTCATCCCATCTTATTTCCTTATCTGTCATTTCATTTCATTTTGCCATTCTTTTCGTGCAACTGCAGATATGTACATATTTTATTTTATTTTAATTAGGCATTTATGATTTCATTATGATTATTGCCTTTGCTAAATCCGCGTACACATCCCTAAATCCTTTCAGCCTGTGTGGACACATGCCAAAGTAAGTTGGGGGGGGTGTTTTATGGTTCGGTTTCCAAAATTAGTAATTACTCATCCTTTTTGGTACCTTGATTTGATTGCTTGCCATCATTTCTAAGATATTCTTTGGCATAAGAAAGTAATGAACTTTGCCGCCAAATTTGGAAATAGGTAAGGAAGTTTCATTTTTCAGTCTGTAGAGTATTTTGGTTCTTCATTTCTCAGCTGCAGAGTTTGCTACATTAATAGATTAAGAAATGGTTGAAGATCCAATCCGCCATGAACCAACAGTCCATGATGCGTTGCTACAAGATGCTCTTTGTGAGCATTATTTCAGGCAGCATGGTTGGATTGTCTACTTTCTGAAAATAAGGGATTATAATGAAGAAATTGCCTCAGAGTTTATGCATTCATTCAACGAAGGAGAGGCTACTATTAAAGTATTAAGGGTCATTGCTACAGAGCAGTGGATAGCTGAAGTTACAGGGTTGCCATAGGAAGGAGAATTGTTTTCAGAATCAAAAGATGCCAGAAGCGCTAGAGCAGAGTTTACACTTCCCACAGATGGACCTCTGACAGTGGACAAGCAAGGAACTAGGAGTGTTTCCCTTGTAGCAGACTGGCCCCAGGTGGCTTCATATGTAATGAAGTACATTACTTTTGAAGGGAGGTATTCAAATTTACATTCACCCCATTTCAAATTTCTTAGTCATTTACGGCATGGCTGAAGAGTGAATGTTCCTAATTTTCTATACCATCTCATTTCCATAAGTGCCAAAGAAACACGGAAGAATGGAAATCGTTATGTCAGCCATCATGGTCTGATTAAATTGTTGGTAGAATGTTCTCTTAGGGATGTTTCACAGATGGAATGGGGGGTATTTGAAGACATATTGTAGTTTAGGGTTGAAGATGCTCATGTTACAGATGAGCCAACAATTGAAAAAGAAAATATTGAAGAACCCTCTTCTCCTATGGTTTCTGCAGAGAATGAATCTCCTACCATTGAAGGAGTTGTGACTATTATAGAGGAAGAGATGGTTGAGACAATCATGGAGTATCGCTCCACTTCTTTTCAAAGGGAATCGCCATCTTCTAAAAGAAAAAGGAAATAATTGGAAATAACAGATGCAGATGATGAACCTATGGTTCAGCTGCAGGCAACTCAAGTTTCTCCTACAGCCAAGAGGCATAGGTCAAAAAGAAATACTCCTACAGCAAAGCCACATGTAGAAACCATTCTTGTAGCCACTCCAAAGGTTTATGTGAGAAGGACTCAGAGCAAAACCCAGAAGGCCCGTCCAACAGGTGATCCGACAGAGGTTATTTCAGTGGAAACATCAGAAGAACGAAGCCATGCAGATGTCAAAACTCAGAAGGAAGATAATGTTGATAGACTCAAATATGGCATATGCGGTAGAGCAGCTTGAGGAACCTATTGAAGAGATTCCATAGCCTAAGGTAACAGCTATTAGACCTCCATCATCCCTAGCAGTTTATCTATTGCGTTAATATTTAATAGCCAATGGGAAATAGAGAGGGCTAGATTACAGGGGATTATTGACAAACAACAAAGGGAAATTGAAAAGAGGGATAATAAAATTGAAGAATTAGAGGCTAAAGTTGATACAATCACTAGTGTGGTCCCCAAATTGATGCAATGTAGGGCACCGCCAAGAGTTTATGCTCTGCATTTAAGGGAGCAGTATTTAAATTTCAAATTGAACCGCATTGTCAGGGACCTTAGCCCCTCTTTAGAAACCCCTGAGGAATTTTATGATGCTTACTTGACTTCCCCAACAGCTGTGAAAAATTTGTTATGTGAATTTTATTTGCGTAACTATGTTGTAGCTTCTGATAGTGAGTGGAATCCCTTGTTATACATTGGTGATATCCACATAAAAGCTTTAATGTCATGGATTCAAAATGAGATCAGCATGGGGGCACAAGACAAAGAACAAAAGGATTTCAAATTTGATTGTCCATTGCCATTAAGGAAGGAAGCAAATGAGCCAAGATTTTTTTATTATGAATGGAAAAAGCTACTGGTAAGGCAAGATGTTAGGAATCTAGTGCTGCCGATGAGGGAAGAAATATTCCAAGCATATGAGCATTTAGTTCAAAATGAAAGTGCAGCTCCAATTGATGGCTTAACTCAACGCTGAAATAACTTGCCAGAAGAATTGAAATAGGGAGAACCTCATTCATTGCCAAATTTTCATGCAGCTATGCAAAGGGCCCCTAAATATATACAACTGGGCAAAGTGAAAACCAATAACTGGGTACCTTTGATCTTTCAACCTCCTACTCTTATGTGGCCATTATTGGGATGTAAGACTACAGATAAGCCCTATGAAGCTGTTACAGAATAGACCAGATGGTCCAGATTGGAAAAGATGAAAGGGTTTTACTAGAATTTAGCTTCAGGAAGAACAGGTCAAGGAACCATTGGTGACCTAAGAGTTAGTGCATGAATCAGAAATTTTCCTCTTGCTGGAGGATCAACAAGACCTTAAAGTTGGGGGGCATGATGAGTTGAGACATTGACATATTTTTATCCTTAGAACTCTTAAGATTTTGTCATATTTTGATTTACATAATAGTAATGATGTATCAGAATTTTACTATATGTATTTTAGATGTTAGCCCGAACCTATTAAAACATGTTTTGTTTTTGCCAGTTTATTCCTGCAGCCATGTTATTCATTCCTGTTGCCATGCGGATTGTTTAAGGCAATATCATGTGTGAAATTAATAGATGTCCTGATTAATTAAAATATGTATGTATGTTCTTGTATGTTATTTCTTTTGAAGTGCAAGGAATAAATGATGTTGTGGTGGAAGCTCTCCTATCATGCCAGTTGCAGGAAGAGATATTCAAGGAGATGACTGAAAGATCAAACATGAGAGATGCTGAAGAGCATAAGGAATGGCAGAGGAGAAGTAATAACATGATACTACTGATGTCTAACTCAAGTGGATATTAGTGTTGTAAATACCGCCACAGTATGTTATGACTATGGTTTGGTTTAGATCCACATTTTCTGTAGCTTAACTCCAACTATCTCCTTTCTCGATTAGTTATCTGCCTCTTCTCTGCGATGTGATCTATGTTGTTTAAAGTAGATTTTTTCTTTTAAAATAAGCTCTTCATCTCTTCTCAAAGGTTAGAAAGAAAAGAGAGAAAGCATAGCAGAGAATTTTGGAAATAAATTTACAAGTGGTTTTGAGTTTCTTTTTATGTTGAATCATGTAATGAATTTCAAAGAACAATGAATAAAAATATGTTATTTTGAGCACGTAGAGTTGTTTTTGGGAAGCCTGGAATCACTCATCCAAGGGGGCCCACTTGGTGAGTGTTCATGTGCCTTTGTTAAGATTAGTTTTCTTCTTTGGCTGTAGTAGACATTCTTGCATTGACTGTTCCTGCAGCCATTGGAAATAGATCCACTGACTGTTTCTACAGCCAAACCAAAACAGAGTAATTTTTGTTTATTAGCATTGAACTTAGCCAATATTGCTTGAATGAATTTATGTTAATGCAAAAGTTTTCCTGTATCCCTTCAATAGTTTCAATTCTTTCTTATCTTTTTCGCATAATGTTAGTTGCTGCAATAATGCAGAGTAGTTGTTGCAAGAACTTAGTGCATATATAGTGCAGACCCATTTCAAGTATTACATCCCTGGATTGACAATAAAATGAACACTAGCTATAGAAATAGTGACTTTACCAAGTGAATGTCCAAACTTTGGGTTGAGAATTCAACTAGAGTTAGTATTCTTATTGTTGGGTTGAACAATGAATACACTTGAATGTTAGTTGATAAGATCAAATTTGAAAAAGGTAAGTTGATTTATCTATAATGTAACCCTAAGTATTATTAGTCTTAATATATGATAAAACAATGATTATCATGTATGCTAGCATTAATAAATGTAGCATATCCTCCCATTGGGTTAAACATTGGCATTATGTTAATTTCAACCATGCATGACTAGCCATCAATTCGTGTCTAACATGAAATAATGATGCATAGAAAATTAAGCATGGTGTTGATTTCTATTAACTCTGTAATTGTTACTTATTAAACTTTATCTAGTTGGACATAATCATGAGTTTTTATAATATGGATTTGCACAATTTAGTAATTAAAATCATAAGATAAAGATTGTTGTTGTTGTTGTTGTTGTTATATGAAGACTTAATGAATATAGTGTTTTCACCTATTGGGAGCATGATGTTGGTAATGATCACTTAAAGAAAGTTTATCATTACTAATGTATGCCTCCATATAGTTGGATAACCCAGTATAGTATACATGAGATACTTATAATGAAGAGAAAGGTTTTAAAGACCGTGAAAATGGTATATGATATGAGTTTTGTTTAATAAATCCAAGTATAGGATTTGTGGATGAGATTAGACCTGAGTTCTCTACATTGGTGATTATATCAAGAACGTCTTACAATATGGAGGGTATCCTACCATGTTGGTATTTGCAATTACTAGAATCATTTAGTTATGTGTCAAGTACAAAATTATTGAATTCTTGAATTTGCTATTATAAGAATAATGGGTTACCTAATGAGAAATTGAAACCAAGACATTAAGAATATCATTACCTCTAATATTATGAAATGTATACCTCTATATGAAGATATGATAGGCATAATGTTGCCAACTGTCTCAAGATTGTAGGTGTCAAATATTGATCATGCTTAATGCAAATTGTAAACATTGACAGATGTCTCTCGAGGTTCAAAAGTATTTTATGTTATTATATTAAGATGATGTTATATATTATTATGATACACAATATTATCAAACCATATAGAAGTGGGATCCAACTATGACCCTTATTGAGACCTTTGCATTATTTTTGTATCATTTTGATATTATGATTACATGATGTTTATTGACCTCTTACTTATACCATAACCTTTGTAAGAAAACTACTAGGGAAACTAAGGAAGGGTAGTATAGTTGAGTTGGTTGATGGTATGTTATGTAGGAATCATGGATAAGGCAAGATAAACCTATGTTATAAGTACTATGAGGTTTCAAATACTTGTGATATTGGAAATGATAGATATGGTATTATATTGACACTATAAGATGTATATCTTGACCCCTTGAGTAGAAGAACCTCCATACTAAACCTATAGATAAAACTTGATTGGTAGTGTTTTCTTGTGGGTTGGTGTGAACTAAGGTTATTTCAAGTTGAGTAATAAGGTATCCTAGGTTTATAAAACAAAGGTTGGGTCATTCAAGTTAGTTTATGAATAATAATGGAGGACTCTAGATCAAACCTCAATATATTTAAAGGGGAAGCAATATAGTACTAGTTACTAAATTATAAACTTATTTATGATTTTCTAACTAATGCTAAGTGTTATTAATGGAAAGGAAATATTTGACGAAACATTGATTATGGGGAAATTGAGCATAGGTGTTTATTGATAGAAATATAGGAGGAGAACTATGTGTGACTTTGACCTATTTGGAAGCGGGAAAGTAGGCGCTCCTTGGGTGAAGGATGCCCCTATGACCTCAAGTTTATAGGGGTAGGGTCGAGGAGGGATAACTCCAAGGTTCAAGGTTGTTCCTAGCTTGTCAACCTTTCCTCTTTAGCAGGATTCAAATGAGGTTGAATAGGCATTAGAATATTATGAAAGAGTTAAAAAATCCTTATAACGTGTACTTAATATATTGTGTTTTTGAATGATGAGTTGATAAAGTGAAAGGGTGGACCACCTTATAGTTGATTTACTTATCTATTGAATAGAGGTCATCTTGTGTTAGATCTAGATGAATTTAATCCTAGACCAATAAGACTTTATGCATATACTCCTAGACCTATCTTAATTATGATCTACTTATTTTAAATTAGGAACCTCTCCTCCAGTTATAGTGTTAAGCCAAGTACAAGCACTAACTTTTATGGAAACAAATACAGTTTGGACCCTACAAGGGTATAGGTAGAGGAGTGTATTTATCTACCTCGTAGATTAGTCCTCTCTATCTAAGGTGATTATCGAAGAATAAATCCTATAGCCCACATAAGATAAGTTTATCCGCTCGAGATTGACAGTAGTCAAGGAGCATACTATGTTGGTAAACTATCAGACGTACCACCTAATTAGCGGAAGGTTATTGCCACTTTCATGCAAGCAAGCGATACCCCACATTGATCTAGGGTATTGGGCAGAATCTGCCAGGAACATCTAGGCTTGGGGTCTAGTTGCATGTTGGCAATGGATGTCCTTGTTGCTTAGCCATCTAATGAACTTTAGAGAAGAGAATTTCTAATGAAGAATAGGTAGGTAATAATTGAACCAATCTCATTTTATAATTTTGGGCATATCTTGATTTGGAAATGGTGTGCTTGGTTTTGTTAAGACGATTATAGACACTATGTGTAGTATGGGATACATCAAATCATGTTCCCACTTGCTCATTGGTGTAAAAGATGGAAAAATAATGTGTCACATGGTGTAGTGTGCAATGCATCGACATTCCTTTTATATGGGATGCACTATGGGCAAGTGGTAGCTATCTATTATGTATATGCCAATTCCTCATCATGCAAATACTAGTCATTAGGTATATGATACCTACTATAGCTAGTTACTATATACGAGAGGTGTCTATTGAAGCTAGTCCTTATGAATATGTGATGTATACTAGAGCTAGTAACTATGTAGATGTGACATAAGCTAGAGCTAGTTGTCATGTGTGTGATATGTATGATCTAGTCACTATATGTATATGGGAAGTGTGCCCAACTCAAGCTCTCTGGAATTGGGAATTTTTGGAAGGATGTGACCCCCTCATGTAATTGTGTATGTATGTACACTACTTGAAGGAAATTAGGTATTACTTTATTATTGTTGGGATAATTTTAATAAATAGTCCTGGTTTTAAGAGAGAACAAAGATTTTATACCAGAGGAGAGAATAACTCCCTCTAACCTTTAGGGCGAACTAAAAGGCCTAGGACTTCCCTTAAATGGATACATAGTTAGGGTCATTGGGAATGAACTCTCGAGGCTTAGGTCTAGGTCTATTGTCATTCCTAATCTCAAGAGCTTACCACCTTTTGAGTACAAGATTAAATGGTAAAGTAGGTTTGTCACCGCTATGGTAATTGAAGAAGTTATGAAGATGGCACTTCTAAGATAGAACAATAAGCCTAGTTGATTAAGTTGGTACTTGCGAAATTGAAAAAAATAGTAGCAACCAAAGGGTGGTTATTACAAAAGGCCTAAAGAAAGAAGGTCTAAAGGAGATAAAAATGGGCCTAAGGACAAGTCTAAGGGTAGATCCTCTAAAACTCCTAGTAAAAATAATAGAGTGAAGTGTTGGAACTATGGTAAGAGAGGGCATGTCAAGAAGGAATGAAAGAATCCAAAGAAACAATTTGATTCCTATACAGAGAAATCCTTAAACTCAAGTGATGATGCTTTGATTTCATCTCTTCATGTTATGACTAAGGAACATTAGTTATTTTATTCAGAATGCTCGTACCACATGAACACCCATAGGGAGTGGTTTTCCATATATGAGAAGTATGATGAAGGATAAATCTACCTCGATGATCATTCTTCATATCGTATTATCAAAAGGTGTAAGATTCAGTTGTGTTTCAATGATGGGAGAATAAAGTCTCTCTCAAGTGTTTTGCATGTCCCAAGTTTAGAAAGAAATAATTTAATTTCTATTTCTATGTTAAATGATATGGGATTGCATGTAATATTTTACAAGCATGGTTGCAAATTAGTAAGAGAAAACTTGGTGGTAGTAAGAGGGACAAGGTTCAAGGGGACTTTGTTTAAGCTTGAAGCCACTACTGTTGTTAAATCTAATGTGAGACATTTTTTCAGTTAGTTCTTATGTTAAATCTAATCCTATTGAAAAATTTGTTAGACATTTTTTCTTATTCTAATGTGAGGTTTAAATTTTGTAAACATTTTGTGTTTGGAAATGTTGGCATGAGGATTTGCACCTAACGCAAATGTGAAATATTTGCAATCCCATGAAACATGGGACTACTCTCAGGCTGTGGGTATCCTATTGTGAGAGTAGACCTTCTAATTATAGGCCGACTTCCTTTTTGATCAACTAAAACTAACTAAAAACTGACTTGGGAAAAGGGATAGAAAGATATGCAAAAAATGAAACTATTGCTTAAAAGGTGATATACCAATGACTGAAAATGACTTGTTTTGATAATGAACTCACACAAATCCAACAATAAAACTAAACAAATCACAACTCAACACTGCATACTTTGCATAAATGTCTCATGTGAAAGGTTTAAGTCTTTCGGATATTTGTATGAAGGAAAACATTATAGTTTTCACAATTTCATTTATCAAATTATATAACACAATCACTGATCTACACTATAGCATGCTACACCATGAACTAAACATTGAAGGAAATTAGATAAAATGAAGGATTATTGAATAACAATCACAACTATTTCATCAAAAGCATTCACATACAATACTTAGAGCACAATTATAAGAGAAGGAACCAACTTTTTATTGAAAAGGAGTATTTTTCATTACAAAATTTGAATATTGCTCATGAAAATTTGAAAATACTCATAAGGAATGAGTTACAAAAGTGTGAATGCCTGCTACCACACACAGGTCTCAAAAATCAAAACTAGAGAAAAAAGTGTGAAGAAGAGGGACTTATACAAAAGACCTCCAAAATTCAAATTTTTTATTTTAGCCCTGAAAAAGAATGTATTGTCACCTCTCCTATAAATTAGACATGTGACTAAAGACAACTCCTCCAAAAAAAATTGCACCAAGTGTTGTCAATTTGAAAACAAACTCTTGGTTTGAATGCAACTAAAAATCCCCCAAAATAGGGATGTAATTGAGAGAAATAAGTAGTTAAGTGCCTCAAAACAATCATTGACTCAACCTCCACCCACTAGGACTCTCTAACTGAACCTAGATTTCCCATTAGGTGGCCAAATCACCTAATTTTTCTCTCATGTTTACAAATTTCTTCAGTTATCTCCTAGACTCAAGTTAAAACTACAAAAATAACTCAGTCTTTACCTAACTCCCTTCTCCTACTTGTTTGAATTTCAAAAATATCATTTACCTAAAGTGATCTATAATTATCACTTTAAAGTAAATGATTTAGAAAAGTGAATGATTCAAATGCAAAAGAGTTAAGAAGTTACAAGAGTGATCCTAAAAGGTTTACTTACTATTTATTAAACAAGTGTTTAACAAACACTTCAAAGAAAAAACAAGAATAAAAATGAACCACGACTTTGTTATGAGGAATAAAGATTTTTATGAAAAATAAAGGCAAAAGCCTTTTCTCTTCTGGGTTCCATTTAGGATTTGAAAACCCTAGTGAAATGGTAAAGTATGAAACATTTCATCTTTTCATTTGCATTTCCCATTTGTCAAAGTGGCCACCACGAGGGTTTGCTGAAGAACAAGAGGACTTCATGCTGTAGATTTTTTATGATTTTCTAGAGATTCCTATAGAGAAATATGCAAGGTAAGTTCATCCTACACTAGATTTGTTCTTTCTTACTTTGTTGCAGGTCTTCTATGAATGCAAAAATACTTATATCTATTGAAATATAAGGTAAATGTTGAAAGACTGAAAAAAAACCTTATCGTCACTATATCTCCTGATAGTCCAGACCTTTGTCTCTTCTGTAATTATTCTGAGAATGGTGACTATACATGGTTTGTATTTGATGACTGCTTATTATGGTAATGGGCATCTCTTTGCATTGTGATTTAGCATTTTAATGTACTTCATAGGTGTTCTTCTTATGGCACGCTGCTCTTTTATCTTCAAAACCCTTCTCTAGGGTTTGGCACTTGTCTTTATGGTTGTCATTATAGGGTTTCTTCTTGAATATTGCCTTTGTGTTGGGGACCGTGAATGTGTTTCTGAGACATGTTATTTCTCTTGCTACCATGCTCTTTTCAATGAAAGTATTTCATTCTGGCTATAGTTGCTCTTTGTATCTATATGAGAGTTTATTTTGGTGAATATTTTCCTTCTCTTGCAAGAACTGTATATGTTACTGTGGAATTGAAAAATTATAGTTCTTATATACCCTTTTCTTGATTTTGACAGTGAAACCAAAAGAAATTTCTCAGTCCCTTTACAGTTGTTGCATCACTAAACTATTTGGGTACCATATTTCCACATACTGTCAAAGGATGTGCCTACAACAACCATTGGTCTTTGCTTTAAGATTTATCTTTTAGATTTGACAATATACTAAATACATGCTTTGATGAATGTCCTGCCTGTCTCAATGACTAACTACTTTGTGTATTGCTCAATGGTGATTTAATGAATGCATTTTTCTATCACTATATCACTATTTTTACAAGATGTAGTTTAGGACTGCAACTAGGTCTTGTGGGACTATGAGATATTCCTTTCTTCCCTTTCTCTTTTGGTTATACTATGACTATGCCAGTTCACAGCGAATCTGATCCCATAGATTGTCTTTGCATCTTACCATCATAGTGCTCATATTTACAATATCCTCATTTTTCACAGGTTTGCCCTCATTGTATCATTATATTTTATTTGTTGTAGCATTCCTAGTAATGTTTATACACTATAAACACCATGATGCACTGCTCTTGACTTTCTCATTTTGATTGTCACCCTGTGATCTTGATGTGTCCTCATGCTCTATTTCATTTCCCTTAAAGATTTTGATCTTTATCTCTAATTTGTTGCTACATGGCTGCTAATGCTTATTGCCCAATGGTTATTTTCTTCATGCCACATGACTATCTTTCCTTATTGTGACAAACTTTTGGAATCTGGATTTGTTCATATTATTTAGCTAATGAACTCTTTTCTCAACTCTTACTTTATTGATGTCTTGTACAAGGGTTGCTTCAAGGAAAAACCTCCTATTTTGCAAGCTTGATTTTTTATACTACATGCCTAAATAATGTCAAAATTGTCCTAACAGTTATCTTGCCTAAAAGATTACCATTATTGTCACCTTTAGCCTTCATATCATGGCCATGGCACTTTTGAAGTACTCTATTCTCTACTGATGGTTGTTGGTGACTATACTTTGCATGGCTAATGTACACTTTGGCTTGTGCTTAGATGCAATTAGACCTAGTACTGAGCTTCACATCATGACTAAGCATTGAGGTATTGATATTATGACAATACCATTCTTTGTCACAAACTTTTAACACATGCTCACTATTACTTTTCTCATGACTGGTAACATGGACTGTATACTCTTTGCCAAGACTGCTAGCTTTTGTATTTCTCTAACTGTAATTTTTTCATTCTTAATTCTTATTGATTTGATTGCTAGTTGTGACCCCTTTTTGTTGTCTCATACCTTAGGCATCATTCTTTGGCTCTTGTTCCTTGTGGTATATGAAAGAAAATATTTTCCTTTAATGTTGTTAATGACTATAGCACTACATTTTTGGTGAATAGCTCAAACGCTGTGAGCTGCAACATGGTGACTATGATGGTTCTTATTGTGCAATGACTATGAACTGTGTTACATCTTTTACTAGAAACCCCATTCATTGGCTTAATAACTGCATTTATGTCAATAATATATTTAGACATTGAGCATTTATTGTTATATAGAAACTTTCCCTATGTGACTATTGCTACTCATATTCTTTCCCTCTTTCATTATCACAAGCTCAGTGTGACAAGCTATTGCAAATCTCTTCTCTGATTGTATAAATTTGATTATTTAATAATATGACAATGTTGAGTCATGACTATTATGTTTGTCCCTATACCACGGTCATATTATTGAAGAATACAACTTCAAAAAAACATACTCTCTATGTTTCCATGAGAAGTGGCATGACTAGCCTTACGGATCGCTCTGAGATAGGTATGTGACTGTCATAGATGTATTATTTGTTTAAACTACATTCTCCATTATGGTGATTGTTCATGAACCGTCTTGGGTTGCTCTGTTTCTCAAGACAAAGACCTTTGAAGAGTTTGCATGGACCGTGGATGCATTATCTTTTCCACCCTTTTATCTGAGAAGAGATACCATGTCTCAGACTGATCCATATCTTATCTTTGTTCTATATCACACACATAATTGGCATTGATAGTTTATGAACACTGATAGCAGCATTTTAAATTCAACATTCACTTGCCCTGTAGGGGCTCATATGTCTTTGTGACAGTTCATTGTTCTTTCTAACTGTAATGATTGCTATTAATCATGTTGCTCCGTGATATATTGCCTTTCAATTATCCCTCTTGTATCTTGTGGATACTTTTGATTGACAATGGTATTTCTTCTCCAATCTATTTCCGTTTTGCAAGTATCTATCACTGTTCTCAAAGTTGAGAGTGTATTGTTGTTTGCCTAGCCAATTATAACAATAACTAGACTTACAGTCTTAACTCAAGGATTGGCCATCCATTCTGAGTAGCTATCATTTCCATGAGTAAGGTTCATTTACTTATCAACCCAGGGACATATTAGTTGAAATGGGCCTACATTGTATATGCACTAAGTTCTGGTAAGAGTCACTTTGTACTACTGCATCAACTAATTCTATCTAAAATAAACAAGCAGAAATATGACAACTAAATAGCTATAGGAAATCTTAACATTAACAGATGATTCCAACTAAATAACTATTAACTAAGTTCAAAGCTAATAAACAGGGATTACTATGTCTACTTTGGCTGCAAGAACAGTCAGTTGCTAGAACATCTACTGCAACAAAAGAAAACTTAATCTAACAATCACACAAGGAATACTCACCAAGTGGGGCCCCTTGGATGAGTGTATCTAGACTTCAAAATGATTCTATATGCTCAGAATAACATAGCCTTTATTCATTATTTCCAAAACTCGATACAATGCATAAAATAAGAGAAAATACTTCTAATTCTAGAAAATGTTGTCTAACCTCTGCGAAGAGGTGCAAGTATTTATTTATAAGAAATTTATAATGAACTTTCAACTACTTAGATCATGCCCATGAAATTAGGTGGAAACTTTTATTACAGCAAGAAGAAGTCAATCCACAGAGAACGTGAGACTTTACTAACACGCAGCCAAGAATATAGCATGGCAGTTTTTACTAGATCGATGCTTGCTGGAGACAACCATAAATTAGTCTGGAACTGCCTCGCTATTTCTTTTCCGCTTCACTCGAACACCAACTTCTCCACTGTCTTAAATTCTCAACCACCTTGAAATTTCTCTAACTACTTGCATGCTATTATTCTGCATCTAGCTTAACTTAACCGCTTCTACAACAACTTATTTACTCCCGTGTTAAAGGTTAGAACATACAAGAATATATATATATGTCCATTTCCATTAATTACAACATTTATACGTACACGCATGATATTACCATAATAATCCGCATAGCTATAGGAATATTTAATCAAAATAATACAGGGAAACACAGGAAAAACTTATCAGTCATAGAAATAAAAGAGCTATTATTTTAGATCATTGTTTTCCCCCCAACTTAATGTCTTGCTAGTCCTCCAATAGGAGGAAAATTCCTTACTCAGGCACTAACTCAAAAATCACCTACAGTACCCTATCTCATGCCTCCTGTAGCTAGGTTCCAATAAAATCATTTCATCTTCTCCAGCCTAGCCCACCTGGCTTCCTCCGTGGTCTCATCATATGGTTTATCTGTAGCTCTGCATCTCATTAGTGGCCACATAAGAATAGGTGGCTGAAATATCAAAGGTAGCCAATTATTGCCTTTTTTCCTACCCAAGTAGATATACTTGAGAGATCTTTGCATGGCTGCATGATAGTTGGGAAATGAATGAGGTTCAACCCACTTTAGATCCTCTGGAAGTTCCTTCCAACACTGAGCTAGACATTCAACTACAGTTTGATTCTCAGAGATAACTAATTTTTCATACTCCTGAAATACTTCCTCTCTCAATGGTAAAACTTGTCTTTTGACATCAGGTCTATTCAATAGTTTTTGCCAGTCATAATACATCTGATGTGGGTTTTTAGCCTCAGCTCTCAGTAGCAGTGGAAAATCAAGTTCCTATGCATTCTAGATTGTACTCCCATACTAATTTCATTTTGTATCCAAGACATCAATGCCTTTAACTGAATATCACCAATATATAGCAGGGGATTCCATTATGTTGGCTTGATGATGATTGTAATGTATTCATCACTTGTTGTCATTGATGAAACACTCTAACACACACATATGATTACATTGACTACCAGTGTAACTTCATTGGTTTACACTGTTAACTGGTATGTTTAAGGTCTATCTCTAATTGGTACTTTGTGTCAACTGGTATGTGCTTAAGAGATAACCTATGGTTACATTAAGTCGGCATCAAAATGAAGATGAAAATGAAGATGGAGATCAAACAGAAGATTCCTAGACAATGGTTCACATGATTTGTTCCAACCGGAATTGACTTCTCTAATCGGTATCTGATTTTGTGATGAGTTACCAACAATGTTTTCTTGACAGTCATTTTTGTGATGAGTTATGTTTACTTGTCTAGATACACTGCACCTAGGAAATTGCGTTTTGATTTCCTATGGCCAACATAAGATTTGTATGTCTATTTAAAGACATCTTAGTGAATCATTTAAGATAGAGAATTGATATAGGAGAGGATTTTATGCGAATACTGATATGCATAAAGAGTGAAAGCTTTTGTTGAAGAGTGATAAGTGTTAAGATGAAGAGCAGTGTTGAATGTACTTAGAATGATCTGATCAAGCAAGTCTTGTGCTACTCATAATAGATCAAACCTTTCTTGTTATTTTCTCATCATTACAAAAGAATCAAATCCCCTAACTGGGTAAGCTCTAACAAGCTTCATTGTACAAATCCTCTAACAAGGTGATCCATTAGTTTGGATTCTCAAATCCTCCAATGAGGTTACTCCTAACAGGGTAGTACTCTTAATAGGGTATAAGCTTCTAATCAAGCTTGGGATCTCTAACAAGATTCGCTCCTAGCAAAGAACTTTGTAAGACCTTAACCGGTCAGTTATCTATTACTGCAGATAGTTAACTTGTGATTTCCATCTCATCGTGGTTTTTACCTATTTGGGTTTTCCACGGATAAACACTTGTGTTATGGTGGATGTTCTACTTTATGTGGATGTTGTTATTTTATTTTGGATAGCATGTATTTTGTTTAAATGCTTAGTTAAGTTCATCTACCGATTAGTGTTTGAAGTTGTGTTTGTTTTGGTGTCACTGATTCACCCCCCCAGGGATAACTTTAAGAAACCACCCCCCAGGAAACTATGTAAAATCCAAGCGAATCAGACATTATTTTCGGGGGAAAATTTTCATATTGATGGCGAAATTTTTTTTCAAAATAGGGCAAAAAATTATTTTGTATTGGCGATTTTTTTCTAGGGTACGAAAATTCCATAAATTTCTAGCGAATTATACCTTGTTCTATGGGGAAAATATATATTGTAGGAGGCGAATAATTTTTGTTAAAAGGAACAAATATATAATTGTATGGGTGAAAAATTTTACTCCGAAGTAAAAATTATTTAAATGTATTGGCGATTTTTATCCACCGCTTGAAAATGATTGAATTTGTTTTGGCGAATATTTTGTTATTTATGAAAAAATATATAATTTATTGGTGATTTCATGAATTCATTGCCATCAATAGACAAGGCACATCACATCACATCAGTACATCACATTGAGTCTGGACTCTGCACGATGTATCAATAAGTGTGGCCTCTTTGACACGTGAAGGGTGACACATACCTAAAATCCATCAATGATTTTAAATCGTTCGATGATCATAGATCAATGGCTGAAGTTTTATTTCGGCCCAATTTTCTGAAGAGAACATAGCTCACCAGAAAGTGCCTAGAATGGAATTGGATTCAATAGACACGTATCAAATGTCACGAATCACGATTGATAATTTCAGTCATTTAATATATATCTATTCACTTACTGCAGTCCACTCTGTCCCAACGACTTCCAATGTGGTACTTGCCAACTTGGTACTGGTTTATAGTTGTTTCCAATTTCGCACACTCATGCATTTATGGGAAAGATTTGCAGAGATACAAAAAAAATTTAAAAAATTAAAGCAATTAATACAGTTAGAGAAGTAATTATTACAATCAAGAGCTTTATTTATATACGATCTCTGCTTCTTTCATCTTCAATTAGCCTTTGCCATTTGGTAGATAAATCATCGGAGCTCATGGTATTTAATTCTTCCTCTGGTTTAGGTTTATAGGCTTAGGTTGTTTAATTTGTAAAATCTATTTTCTCAAGATGGACACTCCCATCCGCTTGAGAAGCATTTCTGTAGAGACCAGAGGGCCTTTCTGGGCTCCGTTAAGGACCAAACCCTCCAATCAGTCTTCAAGGAGGTCGGGTCATTCACCAATGAGGCTGTGCAGATGGTGCTGGGTAGAGAGTTTCTGCAAAACGAAAATAGATACCATGTTAACACGGACATTACATCCTAGTTCTTAGCCTCTCTTCTGGACCTCGGAGGAGACAAGGTGGATATGGTGATGTTGTTGAGGAAATTTTTTAAGGAAGACTTCCTTGGAGATGACATTACTGTTGTCATCCTTGTAGATCCCTTGGGTGAGTGAATTATCCAAGCTTCTCCTCCCTGACCAAACAGTGCCAATGGCCAGGAAACTATTTCTCCTGAACTTGACTGCGGAGCACTTGATGCGTCACAGGAAATGGGCGTGGATTGGCAGGGACTTCCTCCGGAAATGGTTGCTCCTGGATAACTTTCCAAACTACATGTGGCTTGAAGAATTCTCTCAGCTTATGTTGTCTAAAGAATTCTACATGGAAGGAGGGCCAGATTCTTAGGGCAAAGTTGTAAACCATCCACTACCTGTGCCCTAGCCCCGCCTCCCTAGGCCCCTAGTAGTTTTTTTTTCCTATGTCCTCAAAACCTAATAGGCTTAGTGGCTCACTTATTTTAGCTTTTAAGTTTTTAAGGGACTCAAGTCTCAGACTTCAGACGTAAAATTTGTAAATTTCCAAAACATAAATATTAATGATAATTTTTCAAATTCCAGTTTGTTTCAGTTTGCTTCTTAGAGTCTTATGGATATAAAAATGCTTTCTATAATTCTATTTCAATTTTATTAATTATTTTTTTTCAAATGCTTTTTGTATATGAGCTATGTTATTTCAATTATTTGTTAAACAATGGAAATAAATTTAATACTGTGATCTTTTTTATGTAATGCTTCTTCCTCTATATTTAATATATATAAAAAAATCAGTTCGTTCCATTAATTATTTGTACATTGATTATGGTTGATTATAATTTTATAAATATATAGTTAAGATTTGAACTAAAACCCCAACATACTTATATTAAACTAAATTTAATTATATTAAATTTACTTATTTTAATTATATTAAACTTACTTATTTTATTTATATTAAATTAAAATTTATATTAAACTAAATTTATGTTGAACTTTTATATATATTTTAAGTCTTTATTTATTTATTAAATTAAAATTTATATTACACTAAATTTATGTTGAACTTTTATATATATTTTTAAACTATTTTTTAAAATTATATATCGTAAACATATTTTTAAAGAATTTTGTTAAACTTTAAATTAATATTTTACATTTAATATTGAATGTTTTCTTTTTTATATATTTTTTTAGATTAGATATCATATAAACATTACATATCATCGGGAATGACCGAGTTTAGCAAAATCAAGGCACCAAAGGAGGGTGCATACACAAAAAATATACAGTTGACGAGCACCTTCACTTTTGGGAAGATGATTGCATTAGATACATCTTAATTATAACAGCAAAAAAATAGAATAGATAGTTCTAGAGGACTACGAAAAAGAGATTTCAGATTCTGGTGCAAGGTTGGCTCCCAATGGAGGGATTCATGCCACCCAACCTAGGTTTCCATCCTGCCATACTTCCACTCAGCCATCAAGCATGTCCTATTTGTGGGGGTGTGAGGTGTGCTCATGGAACAGGTCAGCTTCCTTCTGAGAGATCTCCATGTGTAGGTGTCTACAGTCCATCTGTCTCATGAAGGCCATAAGTGCTTGTTCAAATGCGGCCTTTCCTGGTTCATCTCTTTCCCACATGAAGCCGTGAGACAACTCTTGGACGTATACAGTGGTGGCACCTTCCTTTATCCATCTATCAAACTTGTCTGAATCCATCTTTATTACCACAGTTACCTGCATCGAAACAGTATAAAAAATGAGTCTCCTAAGAGACTCAGTGAGGTGCCTGGTGTTGCTATTAAAGACATCATCATTACGGTACTTCCAAATGAGCTAAAGAACTGCTAAAGATAAACAAGACCAGAAGATATTTGCATTTTTCCTATAGCCCTTAATGTAGCCTAAAACAACATTTATGATTCCAACAAAATTAGATTCCAGATTAAGGTCAAACAAACTCCATATTTCTTTTGCAAAGTGACATTCAAAAAAGATATGTTTCACAGTTTCAGGTACTCAACATATTTTGCAGTTTAGGTAGTTACCCTCCTTATCTTTTATGGGGAGTTTATTTAACAGCAGGCGCTAGCCAAAGAATTGTTTTTTTGGTTCATTTTGAGCCATCCAGAACTTACCCAACCTATCTTTCCATTCATTTGGTTCCCATTTTAGATCCCAGCATCTGTTCAGGTGAAGAAAAATGGTATCAACCTTGATAAGTGAAGCATATATGCATTTGGCTTTAAGGGAGGGGAGAGGTGTGCCATCAGCCCAACAGAGTGCAGAGATGGGGGAGTGGGGGAGAAGAGGGTGAGAGGGGGGAAAAGGCAAAACTAAGGCCATTTTAAGGATGTTATAGGTTCTGCTCTGGGAAATCGAGATAGAGAAGGTAAGTTTCAGATCCTCCCACGTTCTCATTTGGCCATTCTCCAATATCTGATCAAAACATTTAATTCCCATATTGTGTCATTTTAGTGCAGAGTAGTCTTGAAGAGCTGCTAATGGTTTCCCATTATGAAATAGATTCCACCATATAGATCTATTACTGGTTATCTGCCCCTGTATACTTCCATTTACATTGTAGTGTACCAAGTGTTTCACCTACTCCCAAGCTTTCCATAGAGACTTAAAGACCCTAGACCCAGCTGGGGACACCTCTATCTGCCAAGAAGAAAGTCAATCATGGGGAGATCCTTCCATTTCTTGGCTTTCTTAGGGATTGAGGATGAAATATTGTTTCTTATTAGAATTTTCCATGGCTCATCCCCATCCATGGCCTTGAGAATCTATTTGGAGGCGAGGGCCATGCCCTGTAGTTTGAGATCTTTTAGACCCATCCCACCATAAAGCTTATGCATAGTGCACCACTCCCATTTCACTGCATGTTACTTCCTGGTACCTTTTCCATCTGACCATAGGAATTCCCTAGTCTATTTTTAGATATGATTAAATTGATAGTTTTTGAAGAGCCGGGCAGAGGAGAAATAGATGTTATATGATGCCAAAATCTTTTGGCAGACTTGAAATCTTCCAGCCAAAGACAGATAGTTCCTATTCCATTTAGAGAGCTTATTCTCTATCTTATTTCTTACCCATTCCCACATTTCTTTTAAATTTGGAAGGACAAAGAAGGGGATGCCTAGATATTTTACAATATGAGTAGGGCCCAGCCAGTTGAGAGAAAATTTTGAGAGCCAATTCGGGGGGTTGTCATCCCAGCCAAGTAGATTGGATTTGTGCATAGCTATCTTACTGCCAGAGGCTAGGCAAAATATATCTATATTTTTTTAGCAAAGCAGCAAGGTTTTCTTCCTCAAGTTTAATTAAAATTGCAGTGTCATCAGCAAATTGGACATTATAGATTTCCTTTTTGTTAGGTAAGGATATGCCCCTATCAGGAGGAGTGATAGAGGAGTCTTTGAGTAGGTAGAACATTCCATCAGTAGCTAGAACAAATAGGGATGGGGCTAAGGGGCATCCTTGTCTGATAGATCTGGTCTGTGTAAAATTGTGGGTCTTATCTTCAATGGAGGCATTGGCATCACATAATAGTGTTTTGACCAATTTGCAAAACCCAGGGGGGAAACCTAGTGATTGAAGCATCTGAATGATATATTCTCATTCTATTCTATCATAATCTTTCTCAAAGTCTATGAGTAACATAGCTCCATTTTCCCTTGATTCCTTTTCCCAATGGAGTGATTCCCAACATGTGATTAGGTTCTCTAGAATATACTGTCCTTTGACAAACCCTATTTGAGTAGTACTGATAATCTTAGGTAAGATCTTTTCCAATCTGCTTGCTGTCAACTTCGCTAAGATTTTATATGACACATTTAACAATGTAATGGGTCTCCAATTTTTAATTAGGGTTCTATCGCCCTCTTTAGGGATGAGCTTGATTAGATCTTGGTTAATGTTTGCTCCCAGGGACCCAATGTGAATAGCCTTAGTATATAAAGAGTGTGAACGTCATCCACAACCCATTCAATATTTTCTTTGTAAAATTCTATCGGGAATCCATCAGGGCCAAGGGATTTGTCATTATTGAGAGCCAATATAGCTTCCTTGATTTCTTCTTTAGAAATATTTATTTTAAGCATCCTTCTATCTTCCTCATCAAGAAGTTTGGGGACCAAAGACATGACTAACTTTCTTGCATTATCTTGCTCCTCCCTAACTGGTTCTACAGAGAACAATTACTTGTAGAACTGAGCAAAGCACTCTATTGGGTCAGAGAGTTTTTTATTCTCTTCCCATATGGTGTCTATTTTCTCTCTTGCTTGTTTCATTTTAAGAATTTGGAAGAAAAATTTAGATCCTCAATCCCCAATATCTAACCAGTTTAACTTAGCCCTAGTTCTCCATCCTTTGATTTTCTGATTTTGCAACCTTCTAAGGTCATTTTTGGCCTTAATTAGTTGATTGGTGAGTGTTACATTCTCCAGATCCCCTTGAAGTTCAAGCTCAACCATTTGTAGGGCACTATGCAATTGCATCTTAGATGCTCTGGCATCTTTAGCTTTCTTTTTACCTACCACCTGACAAAGTGAGATCCAGGTTGTAACATTTTGATTCCATGTATCAATGTTTGTCAACTAGCTATTTCCATACTTTTTATACATTCTGACCAGGCATAGTGCACATTTTAGGTCATCATCCTTTAGAAGACTAGTGTTCATTCTAAAGTTTGAGCTAGGGCTTGGTAGGGCCACTCTACTATTAGTTACCTTTAGCCCAATCATAATAGGGTGACGATTAGATAATGTATATGGTATGACAACATATTGAACACCCTCCTTATTTTTAACAATTTCAAGAAAGTCTTTGTTGAAGTAAAATCTATCTAGTCTGCAATAGACCCTCTTATTGTATTGTTGATGGTTACACCAGGTGTACCATATTGAATTATGCTCTCCCTTCTTTCTTGCTATTGTGTCAGTCAATCTCATTTTGTTAACCATCCTTTCCTAGTGTATTCTCTCAGCACCTTTCCATTCCAACTTGTTCCCTCCCTTTTTATCTTGTGCATTGATTACCATGTTAAATTCCCCTCCCAAGAGCTAGGGGATGTCTTCCAATTTTGCAATCCATTCTAACATCGCCCCCCTTTCTTGGTAATCATTAGATGCATTGATTGAGCAGAGACCAAATGTAGAATTTTCATTATGTATGATAGCCCATACTACCCTATCACAAGGGGATTGTCCCCATTTGATAACTTTATTCACCCATTTAGGGTTTAACAATATTGCAGGTCCACCCTTTCCTTTAGGGTGATTGGTGAAGAAGGGGGTGGCCTCCCTCCAGATGGATTTTAGACCAATTTCTAGAGAAAACCCCGCTGATTTTAGTTCTTGGAGCATAAGGCAATCAATTTTCTTGTGCATATTTATAAATCTTTTGAGCACATATTTCCTGTCAAGGGCCTCTAATCCCCAGATGTTCCATGAGATGGGTTTCATCATTAGGAGGCTACTTCAAGAGTGTCCACTAGGGATTGAAACCCTTCAAAACATTTGGGTCATTCCTCAGGTTTAGAAAGATGGCTGGCATTAAAGGCCACAATTGAGAGTGGTCTACCTCTCTTCTTCCTGAGTTCAGAGAGTTGCTCAAGTCCCAATGATTATTTCCTAGCTGTATTGTCTTTATTAACCTTAGGAGACCTTTTTCTCCTGTTTTTTTTTTTATTACCAGCTAGGTCTTCTCCCCCATTATTATCTCCAACCTCAAAGGTTCTAGGATCAAGGGAGTATGAATTATCCACCTCATTATTGCTAGTCACAGTTTCATCAGACTGCATCCCAGGTTCAGTACCATGCCCTCTCTCTAGGGGTTGGTCAGAAGGAGAAGTGGTAGGCCCCACCTCCCCATCAATGTTATCAGAGGTCCTCTCAGGAGGTTTGTTGGGGTGTGGTGTTGTATCTCCTCCATCCTTAGTCTCCAATGTATTTTCAATTTGAGGGATGCTCATATCCCCGGAAGGGTCATTTTTATTATCTTTAGGCCCTTGAGGGGAGTGACTAACCACCTCGGTAGCACTAGTGGTAACATGAGTACCACCATATTTCCCTTCGATCAACTCTTGGAGGAAAGGTATGGTACATGATTCAATCTCCTTTTTTTGGTTATTTAATGTTATTTCAAGCTGTTTTCTATGTTCTGCAGCCACTTTCAACTTTTCCATGACAATTTGCTAAGCATTTTGCGTTCTAGGTTCACTTGTATTAGTGGAGTTTTTAACTACAACTGGTTCCATTGATTTAGGTTCACTGGCATCCAAATTAGCTTCTTTCAAGGCCAACTGATACTTGAGTAAGGATTCAGCAATTGAGGGAGGAGTACTGGTAGGAGAGGGATGAGCTTGTGGTTGACAAGTTGGGGGGATAGGTTTGGATGGGGGTAGTGATTCAGTGACAATAGGCTGGGAAGATAGGTCACGAGGTGGAGGTGTAGAGTGCACTGGGTGAGAAGTAGGATCATTCTGCTTAGAATCTTCCGAATCTGGGTGTAGGTGGTTTCGAACAGAGGTCTTCTTGGAGGAGGTACCATTTTTCTTTACCATCAGAGGGCATTTTTTAAGGAAGTGCCCACTTCTTCTACATTTATGGCATGCATTAATCCCTCCCAAATATTCTAAGGGACATGAGAATAACTAGTTTTCAATACATATATCTATTCCAAAGGGAAAAGTTGATCCAAGGTTGAAAGCAATAAGAACCCTCACATCCATATGGGGTAGTAATGCAGCCAAGGAATCAATTTTAATTACTTTGCTGAGAGGTTCAGTGATTTTAGTAATACAGTTCCATAAAAATGGGGGGACATTTTTAATAACTACCCATTTAGGGTTGGAGAGTGCCATTATTTCCTTGCTACATGCAAGAGGGGTCCAAGGAACGGCCCTAAAACAAGCATTACCTATACTCCAAAATTGTTTCTCGACAAACTTCCTCTTCATTTCTTTATTATTAAAAAAAATAAGAAATAGCCCTTTTTGCAACATTCTACAAAACGAAAACTGAATTCCAAATTTTATACACCAAGTATCTTGAAACCATTTATTCAAATATTGCCTAGATGGTATTTTATCTACATCAAGGGCTGCTAAAAAAATCGTAGAATCCCTAAGCCTAGAAATCTCTTTAGAAATGCATTCAGTCATAAAGGAGTTAGGTTTAATGATGATTCTTGGGGCCGAGGCAACCTCACCTTCTTCGCAGTTTTGGGTTGTTGTTACATCTTGGGCCGCCTTTGGTTCGAACCTCGCCTCATCTAGGAAGGCCATGCAGAGCCCTTGGACAGCTTGGCTAAACATTTTTTTGCCATTGTTGGTGACTTTGTGGGTATTAATCCCACCGCCATCGAGCTCCTTCTCCATTAATGGAGGCACGAGCAGGAATAAATGTGGGGGCTTCCCACTAGGTCTGGGAGCCCCTGAGTGGAGAGTCAACCTGCCGCCAAGGACCGTTCATGTTTGTCCTTGGTTGCAGAGCTCCGCCAAAACTTTTCCAAGTCTTCGATAAACTTTCTTTTTTATATTAAACTTTTACCTTTCAAATTGTATATCAAAATTTATATTTATATTTAGGTATTTGTTTTATTCTAGAAACTAAGTTTCATGTTTTATACTATTTTTGAATTTCAAATTTTTACAAATAATATTAACATTATATTTTATCTCAAACTATTGCACGTCTTTAAAATTTAAATGTCTCTTATTATGGGACCGACGACATCTGACAACACTCAACAGGTATCATCATTTGTTGGATGAGCAAAGATCAACGGCTTACGGTGGATTTCGGTCCAAATGTGGGAAGTGAACACATTTGTGAGAACTTTGCCTGGAGTTGAACATTTTAAATTTAATTAAATATAATTAAGTCTATAAAGCTCTTTTTGGGGTAGAAGTTTAAAATGATTAAATAGACTTAAAAAACAGACCCAAAAAGTGACACGAGTATGGTGACGTGCCAGAAAAATAGCAAAAGTCATGGGACCCACGACATCTAAAAATAGGTATCATCGTCTGTTGGATGAACAAAGATCAACGACTTAGGGTGGATTTTGGCCCAAATGTGGGAAGTGAACACATTCATGAGAACTTCGCCCGGAATTGAACATTTTAAATTTAATTAAATATAATTAAGTCTATAAAGCTCTTTTTCGAGTGGAGATTTAAAATGATTAAATAGACTTAAAAAACAAACCTGAAAAGTGACACGAGTATGGTGACATGCCAGAAAAATGGCAGAAGTCATGGGACTCACAACATCTGAAAACAAGTAGCATCATCCGTTGGATGAACAAAGATCAATAGCTTAGGGTGGATTTCGGCCCAAATGTGGGAAGTGAACACATTTGTGAGAACTTTGCCCGAAATTGAACATTTTAAATTTAATTAAATATAATTAAGTTTATAAAGCTCTTCTTCGAGTGGAAGTTTAAAATGATTAAACATACTTAAAAAATAGACCCGAAAAGTGACACGAGTATGGTGACGTGCTCGAAAATTGGCAGAAATCATGGGACCCACAACAACTGACAATAGGTACCATCGTCCGTTGGATGAGCAAAGATCAACGACTTAGGGTGGATTTCGGCCCGAATGTGGGAAGTGAACACATTTGTTAGAACTTCGTATGGAATTGAAACATTTTAAATTTAATTAAATATAATTAAGTCTATAAATCTCTTTTTCGAGCAGAAGTTTAAAATTATTAAACAAACTTAAAAAACAGACCCGTAAAGTCACGCGAGTATGGTGACGTGCCCAAAAAATGGCAGAATTCATGGGACCCACAACATCTGACAACAGGTACCCTCGTCCGTTGGATGAGCAAAGATCAACGACTTAGGATGGATTTCGGCCTGAATGTGGGAAGTGAACACATTTGTGAGAACTTCGCCCGGAATTGAACGTTTTACATTTAATGTCCTTAGAATTTATATTGAAGTAATGAATGTTTTGTCCTTCGGCATCGAATAGTTATTAATAATAATTAATAAAATTACAACATGATTCTTAATGTCCTCAGAGTTTATATTGAAGTAATGAATGTTTTGTCCTTTAGCATCGAATAGTTATTAATAGTAATTAATAAAATTACAACATGATTCTAGATATTTTGCCCTTTAGGTATTACTTTTGTACTTTTCAGAGTTTTCAAAATAAGAGACTCGTAAATCATAATCGTATTTCATTTCATGGACAAACCTGTAAATCGAGGGAGATTCAGAAACAACTACTAGATTGAGGAATGCAAGTTGCAACAGAGACTATCTGTGCCAATCTAGTGAAATAGAAATTCCAAGTAAAATCTAGAACACCTACATCCCACCTTTTTTGTTTTTTTTAATCTCGTGGTCCAATTTGAGGGTTAGCATTTTCAGGTTTTTATCTAGCATTATTTTAAATTATTAACAATAACAACGATGGGGAAAATGGGAAGCAGTAGTTCAACAGGAAGCCAAGTGAAAAACAAAATGTACCTAACCAAACTGGTTAAAACACCAGGTTTCACTGACAAATACCATGATATTTATGACCCTGCTATCCATGGTGAAAAGTGTATCATAGATATTAGATATGCATTGTCTAGTAAGGCGGAAGATGCATGTAGGGCAAATTTTTTTGTTTTCAACCCAATGTGAAAACAAAGAACATATAAAATCGCATCATGGGATACTAGATTGGGAAGCATGGTGTTACTTGAAGTATTCCCTTGCCCTGATTTTGTCATGGTCTGCGCCAAAAATTATGATGAAGATAAAAAAGCAATTGTCAATCAAAATACAAAAGAGGAAATTATATCCATAAACAAGGGAGAATTTTCTCATTTGTTGAACCTAGGATTTGAAGCCCAAAACTCAAACGTCCAAATTGACCTTGGAAAGATGGCAGGGAATTATGAGAGTCTTGATCCAAGTTGTAGAGATTCATTTATCAAAGCTCTAATAAAGAGTGGTACTAGTATTGTGTTGGATTAGAATCATAAGACTCCTTATGATTCTAAAAATTTTGTTCCATGGGTTGGGGATACTATTTCCTTGCTGTCGTTTTGCCTGGGATTGGAAAATGATAGGGAAGTGGGTGCAAGCCTTCTTGAAATGATTTATAATATCCATTATGTAGGTCAGCCAGTAAGATATAATTTTATTGAGCACATTGTTCAATCCATGCAAAAACAATTACTAATGATCAAAAAAGGTTCCTGTAAGACATTTAGGTTCTCATCCTACTTGTGCTATCCCCTTCTATCCAAGTATTGTGCAATATTTGAGACCAACAAGCTTCAAATTATGAACTATAAGATTGATGAGAAGACTAGGAAGAGAACAGAGTGTCCAATATATGAATGGACACCAAAGATAAGGATGCATGATAACAGAAAGAACTACAACCATTTTGTAGACTTCTTTTTGGCACCAATGTATAATGAAATTACAAGCACTCCAATGCCTAGGTTGCCTGTGTCTTGTAGAGATTGCATTCAACTCGGAAGTCAAATAGAATTGGCTGACTGGTTCTTCATGGAAGAATTCACTGTGTTAAGGTTTTACGGATCGGCAATAAAACCATACAGACTTCCAATACATGTGACAGAGAGGGTATTTGCATTGGAGTATGTATGGCAATTGGAGAGGACATATAGGCACTTCCATGGTCAGCAAAAGAAGAGCATATTTCCTTCCTTTCCTTTCTCATGTGGAGGGTTCACATTTGAGAGAAAAGCATTCAATGTGGCACATGATTTTTTGAGAGTTTTTAACTTTGGTGATGAGGGTCTCTGGCAGTATGATCCGATGAGTGTAATGGGAACTCTTCAGCATTATGTCAAAATAAAAGTAAACCATTGCTAGAAAAGCTTAGAAACATGGACTCTTGAGATGAGGTTAAAAAAGAGATGGAGAAAATTGCAGCTGACAATAACATTTCAACAGAAGAAATTTCATCACAAATTATGGCATTGCACACACAAAGGACAATAAAGGAGGGCCAGGGAATCCAAAATAGGAGGTCCTACAATTTCTACCTAAAATATGCTAATCCAACTAAGAAATCTATTCCCAAATCAATTCTTCAATAATTTAAAGAGATTTTTTGGACTCAAACCAAAATAAATGATTTTTGGACTGTGAGGAAGATTCTCGGTGAACCAAAGACCAATGCAAAATTTGAGACCATCGACGAGGATGGAGAGTTTAGAAAATTGTGGAATATGGAGCATCCCACAACAAAATATGACAGGAGTGAAGATGATGATGAGTATGAGGTTGAGCCCACTCCAACAACTACTACAGTCCCTAAAATATTAGGTGTAGTCAATGAGTCCATGAAAGAAAAATATAGCAAAGGGGCAAGCATTGTGGAAAAAATGGGTTTTGAAGGTGGTGGTCTAGGTGCTAGAGGAGAGGGCATTTGGTATCCACTTCAAGTACAACTTCCATCAGAGTCAAAATCAAAATCTCCTATTAAACCAGTCATTGGACTTGATTCTTCAGATTCATCACGAATAGGTACTACTCATTACCCTCAGGGTCCACCTACATTTGTTTTAGGTTCAAATCCACAACCACCACCACATCATGGTATTCCCATTGGTGGTGAATCAATTGCCACTGCCACAAGTGGGGAATCTGGGGATAGTATTCCCATTATTGTTTAGTCAAGTGACGTTGTGATTGGTGGGGTTGGCATGGGTACTACTAGTACTACTAATACTAGTTGTCTTGTTGTTGGACAAGGGCTACAATAAAATATCTCTCACAAGATGCCACTAGTGGTAGATACTAATACTATTCATAATCCTATATCAAGTGCCATTGACACTACAAAACAATCATTTGCAACTTCAGATCACACACCTAAAAATATTATAAAAACTATGCATGAAAGTGTCAGTGGGACTGGGATAGGATCAAGAATTGTTGTTGGTAATCCTAGTCAAGCATTAGTTAAAACCATAGGAATAAGTGGAACTGGAGCCTATGGTATTCCTATGTCACCTTTCAAACATTCAATTGCTTCAGCACATCTAGATTTTCAATTTCATGATTACTATGAAAAATATGAACACACAACAAAAAAATAAAGAAAAAAAGAAAGCATTTCATAAGGTTTCCCTGACTGAAGTTTTAAATTAACAACCTGCAAGGAATGGGGTATTTCCAACATGTGACCCATAGAAATATATGATAGAGTACATGGTAGTTATGCCCCTGACCCCAACTAAAGATAAAAATCCACCACACAGTCAGATAGATCCCTCTCAATTTCAAGTTAGCACCCTCCAAATGGATTTTTCCAAAGTACATAATGTGGACAAAATTAGTGTGTCAAAAAGGACTAACAGAGTGGTCTACACTTCACTGCTAAAGGTGGAGAGAGAAAAAAATAAACTAGAGAAACAAATAGAAAAGTTACAGGCAGACCTGGAAAATGAAAAATCAAGGAGGAAAGCAGCAGATAACAAGTGCAATGATTTACAGAAAAGGATAAAAAATTCGGGCTCTACAGTAGATATTGCAGAGCTGGAGAAGATGGATGCAGAATTGAAGGACCTGATAGAAAAAACTAGCTAAAAGCAGTAAAAAAATTGATGAGGAAAGAGCCAATTTTCAAAAATTATACAAAAGTTATGAGTCTACTGCAACCGAAATGAGAAAATTACAGGACCTATTGGATCATGGGAAGGAAAAAGAAAAACATTTGCAAGAGGAAGTAGAGCAAGAAAGAAAAAAATGTGCACAAATGAAAGAAGACCTGCACAATGCAAATGATAAAATAAAAACTTTGGAGGATAGATTGAAAGATAATATGAAAAATACAACGAATTATATACAAGAAAACATTTGGCCGCAAATAATCCAGAGGAGTGACAAGTTGTGTGAATGGTTTGAATTGAATGAAAGTCTAAGAGTAATTTATATGAAAATCAAAGGGCACTTTGAGAAGAGCATACATGTTTATTCAAAAGAGCATATGACAAAAAATATTCTGCAAGTAGTCTATAGTTCCAGTGACAGCTACTTGGCATCCAAGGGAATTAAGAGTCGCATTGATGCCACAGTTAAGACATCATCTATAATTCAAAATGCCAGAAACTAAGGGAAACATCAAAAGTTATGGAAAATTGTGGAAAAAAGATATTGAAGCTACAAGAAAAGAAAAATAATTTGATTAAACTTGGTTTGCCTAAGACCGTTGACCCATCAAATAAATTCATTGGAAAGGAAGCTTATAAAAAAAGCATGGAGATAAAAATGAAGTCTAATTTAGACTTGCTTCCTAAGGACACAACTCCCCAAAGCTTTCTGGAATTCATCCAACCATTTACAACTCTAAATTCGGTATTGGATGAAACAATGAAGTCAAGTCAATCTTCTAAATATGGAATGTTGACAAAGTTGTAGTTGACTTTCTATAGTTTACAGAATATTGACCTTCCATCAGACAAAGAGTGGAGCTCCCTACAAAAACTGGCACAGAAATCTTAAGAATCATATGTTGGTATTTTGGTATGTTTTTTTCATCGATGTCAACACCTACTATCACTTATCAACTCTAGCACTTAGAAGAATTGGCAATGTTCATCGGCAAGCAAATGATGTATGCACAGTCACCGGTATCTAGTACACCAGTAGGATATAATGTTCATCGGCACTTAGAATGGCATGGAAAACACCTAGTTATGTCGAAGACATCATTTGGACACTTTGTCTTGAAGATTTGTTCATTGGCATATTCGTATTTGCATATTTGCTGTTACTGGCAAATAGGTCCAGATCATTCACCAGCAGGCTTATCTATTCTAAATCAACATGGCACGCTATGGAGATGTTTTATTATTGTTGTAAATGCATCAAGCCGACATGTTGAATCAGTTATTGCATCGGATATTGTTTTATTTGTAAATTGATTTTATTGTAATATCCTTTAGAACCGACCTACTAAAATTAGTCTTAGGTTATGATATAAATGTAAGATCTTATTTGTAAGATCTAATGAGGAATGCAAAAAAGGAATTGTGTGAAGATATATGCGAGAATAAGCAGAGCTATACACATAGACATCATTTGAAGGTTGAAGGAGGGTTTTTGTGAAGACAATCAGAACTACACCAGTACTGAATCCAACATAGTAAGATGCTATTTTGAGCAGTACATCCTTATTGGATTTAACCATCCAATTGTAGTCAGTGTGACTCCTATTTGTGTTTGAGTAGTGAGCTCTAGGCACTTGGTCTTTCTGCATGTGCAAACCCCATTTGTATACACATACTATCTGCAATAGTATCATCTGATTGTGGGTAAGGTTTCCCACTGTGGTTTTTCCCCTTACAGGGTTTCCACATACAAATATTGGTGTTATGTGTTGTGGATGTTATTGTGTTTCTATTTCATGCATTAATCTTTACCAGTACTGTAATTGATTAATAAAACTTTCTACCGGCATAAAAGTTTGGTTTATAGATATTAAGAACTTAAGTTGGTTAATTTGTTTTGGTTTGAATTTATTTTGATAACTGATTCACCCCCCCTCTTAGCTGTCCCCGAGACCTAACAATTGGTATCAGAGCCTAGTCCTCTTTTTGCAGAAGTTTAACAGCTTGAGGAGATCCAATGTCTACTAACTATTTCAGGAAGGACAGTCCTAAACTTGATGGAACCATCTATTTCATATGGAAGATCAGGATGGAGACACATTTAAATTGCATTGGAAAGGACATCTAGGAAGTTACAAAGAATGGCTATACTGCTCCTACTCCTGGTCAGCCTAATCCACCTACCTTAGGAAAAGATGAAGAAAATGATTTCAAAGCTAGAGAAGCACTTTTGAGCGCATTATCAGATTAGCAAATCATGGGATTATTAGATAGATCAACTGCTAAAGCTATTTGGGTTCATTTGGAAACACTGAATGAAGGAGATTCCACAGTCAAAATTGCAAAACTTGAAAGCTTCCGGGTCAGGTATGAAAATCTAAAAATGGAAGAAGATGAAAGCATTTCTGCTTTTATGGAAAGAGTTAATGAAATTGTTTTGGGTATTAAATGTTGTGGAGGAACCTTAAGTGAAGATGAAATCATTTCAAAAGTTTTAAGAGGATTTCCACCAGCATATAAAATGAAGGTTACTGCTATAAATGAGTTAAGAACAATGCCTAATACATCAGTAACTAGGGATACATTGATTGGAAAACTTTCAACTTTTGAAATTGAGGAATTTGGTCATGTTGCTACTATAAAGACAGATTTAGCTTTTAAGGCATCAACATCAACTGCACCATCATTTGACAAGTCTGATTGGAAAGCCTTTTATGCAAGAAAACTTGAAGAAAGCAGGAGAGAAAATGAAGAACTTGAAGAAAGCAGGAGAGAAAATGAAGAACTTGAAGCACTATTTGCAAGGAAAATGCCTAAAGGTCTAGTTGGAAGTAAATATGAAGGTAAAGCACCCTTTAAATGCTTTAACTATAATAAGATTGGTCATATGGCTTCTAGATGCCCTGATAGACATGCTAGACTAAGAGAAGAAGCTAGGAGAACATACAAGCCTAACCCCAAATATCAAAGATACAAATTTAAGAAGAATAAAGATAAATCTTGTTATCTTGTTGATGAAGGAGTGACTGATGATTCTAATGAAGATCCGATAGACAATGGATGGGTTTTTGTTGCTATAACAAAAGATCAACTGGCACCTACTGTTCAACCAATAGAGTAAGCCTTGGCAGCTAGAGTTGAAGTTAAGGATGAATGGCTCATTGATTCAGGATGCTCACATCATATGACTGGTGATAAAGGCAAATTCTTGAACTTTCAGGAATATAATGGAGGTCTAGTAAGATTTGGATATGACAAAGCTTGCTTAATCAAAGGTAAAGGTACAATATCTCTTGATGGTAAGCATAATATAGACAATGTTTACTATGTGGAAGGTTTAAAGCATAATCTTTTGAGTGTTGGTCAATTAGTTGAGAAAGGATTTCAGTTACAATTCAAGAATGGTAAATGCAAAATTATGAGCAGAACTGGTTTGGAAATTGCAACCGGTAATCAAACTAGAGGTAATACCTTTCATTTGAATAATAGTGAAAAGACATGCTTGATTGCACATATTGATGAAAGTTGGCTATAGCATAAGAGACTCTGTCATGTAAATTTTGATTGCATGGTAAAAATCAGTACTACTAAATTAGTTAGAGATTTACCTAAGATTGTCAAACCTCACAATCCGGTATGTAAGGAATGCCAATTTGGAAAACAAGTTAGAGCAACTTTTAAAAGTATTCCAAAAAAATCCAATAATGCTCTTGACTTAATTCATATTGATTTATGTGGTCCAGCTAGAACTAAAAGTGTACAAGGTGATAGATATTTCATGCTAATCATTGATGACTATTCTAGAATGTGTTGGGTTACTTTTCTCAAAGAAAAATCAGAAGCACTTGGGAAGTTCAAACTATTCAAAGCAATGGTAGAGAATGAAACCGGTAAGAAAATCAAATGTCTGAGATCAGATTAAGGAGAATTTACATCTAAGGAATTTAATGCATTATGTGAAATGAATGGAATCAAAAGACAGTTATCGGACCCCAGACACCACAGCAGAATGGAGTTGTTGAAATGAAAAACATAACTATCTTGGATGCAGCTAGAAGTATGTTATCTGAAGCAAATCTACCACATGTATATTGGAGAGAGGCAGTAAGCACAGTGGTCTACATATTCAACAAAGTTCACATCAAAGGAGAAACCGGTAAGACCCCTCATGAACTATGGTTTGGTATTACTCCTACTCTTAAATATTTTAGAATATTTGGAAGTAAATGCTATATTAGAAGAGATGAGTATATTGGTAAATTTGATCCTAGAAGTGATGAAGGAATATTTCTTGGTTAATCATCTAAGAGCAAGGCATATAGATGTTTTAACAAAAGATTACAGAAAATTGTTGAGAGTACAAATGTGAAGATTGATGAACAATCCAGAGGAACTTCAAGGTATATAGACTCTGAACTGACAACAGAGATTCTGACAAATGAACCTACATTGAATCCACCAGTACAGAATGAAGATTCAATTACACCGGTATCATCTGAAAATTCCACTGTAACTAAGGAACCGCAACAAACGAAGACACCCCGGTATGTAAGACTGAATCACTCTGAAGATCACATAATTGGGAACAAGTATAAAGGAGTTATGACAAGAGGAAGAATGGAAAATGAAGAGGTATGCCTTATTTCTCAAATTGAACCATCATCAATTAATGAGGCATGTGAAGATAAACACTGGATTAAAGCTATGGAAGAGGAACTAGAACAAATTGAGAAAAATAACACATGGACATTAGTTCCCCGGCCTGAAGACAAAAATGTGATTGGAACAAAATGGGTATTCAGAAAAAAACTTAATGAAGATGGTAAGGTAATCAGGAAAAAACAAGACTAGTGTGTAAGGGATATTCTCAGAAAGAAGGAATTGATTATAATGAAACCTTTGCACTGGTAGCTAGAATTGAGGCAGTCAGATTATTCTTGGCTTTTCCAGCGCACAAGAACTACAAAGTATATCAAATGGATATTAAATGTGCATTTCTGAATGGAGATCTTGAAGAAGAAGTTTACATGGAACAACCAGATGGATTTTCTTTGACAGATAACAAAGATATGGTTTGGAGGTTAAGGAAAGCTTTGTATGGGTTGAAACAAGCTCCAAGAGCTTGGTATGCAATATTGGATAAGTATCTTTTGAAGATTGGCTTTTCTAAAGGTAATGATGACAACAACTTATACTACAGAGTGACTAATGATGACATCTTGGTTATAGAATTTTTTGTTGATGATATAATCTTTGGAGGAAAAGATGGATTATGTAAAGACTTTTCTATTGAAATGCAACAAGAATTTGAAATGTCTATGATTGGAGAGATAAAATTCTTTTTAGTATTGCAGATTTCACAGACTGATAAAGGTATATTCTTGAGTAAATCCAAGTACCTAAAGGAGTTACTAAAGAAATTTGGGATGGAGAACTCTAAACTGGTAAGCACACCTATGACTACAAATGACAAATTATCACTAAGGGATGAATCTACACCTGTTAATCCGACTAGGTACAAATCTATGATAGGAGGCCTACTGTATTTAACACAAACAAGACCTAATATTATGAATGCAGTATGTACTGTTTCAAGATTTCAGAGTAATCCTAGAGAAAATCAAGAATCAACAGTAAAAAGGATTTTTCGGTACTTACAAGGCACTACAAATCTTGGCTTATGGTATCCTAGAGATGAAAACTTTGAATTATATGCATAAACAGATGCAAATTGGGTAGGAGATGTGGATGATAGAAAAAGCACCACCGGCGGAGCATTTTTCCTTGGCAGCATATTATTTTCTTGGTTGAGTAAGAAACAAAGTTGTACATCTTTATCAATAGCTGAATCAGAATATGTTGCAACAACAACTAATTGTACACATGTACTATGGCTTAAGCAAATGTTGAAGGACATAAAGGTAAAATGCAAAGAACCCATAACTATCTATTGTGATAACACTGCAACAATTGATATATCTATGAATCCGGTATTACATTCTAAAACTAAGCATGTTTCTATCAAACTGAATTTTCTGAAAGAGAATGTTGAAGCAAAAGAAGTAAAACTGGTTTATGTGAATACTAAAGAGCATATTGCAGATATTTTCACTAAACCTCTGCCTAAGAAGACCTTTGAATATCTTAGAGATCAGCTTGGGGTCATACCCCCACTAGTAGAAACTTAGACAGTTGATGTTTGTCATCAACCGACAGAATTAACAGAGAAATCTTTTACTCCAGCTTTGATGAGGAAGCTACTTCTCAGGGGGAGTAGTTGGTATACTTAATTGGTTGGTATTTTGTATTTACATCTAGTTTTGTATTGGCTTTGGCATTTGATGTCAAAGGGGAAGAGATATCTATGGAAAAACACTTCTTTTGGGGAGAGATTGTTATTTTAAGAGAAACTGATTACTCTCTGTATCTGTATTTTGATTTCTAGTTATGATCTCTTTTTGGGAGATTATTGGTTTTTGGTATTTGGCATTTTTGTTTTGACACTTTGATGGTTTTTCCATCTTCTGTTGCCATCAATGCCAAAGGGGGAGATTGTTGGTATTTTGGTATGGTTTTTTCATTGATGTCAACACCTACTATCACTTATCAACTCTAGCACTTTGAAGAATTGGCAATGTTCAGCGGCAAGAAAATGACTTATGCACAGTCACCGGTATCTGGTACACCGGCAGGATATAATGTTCACCGACACTTGGAATGGCATGGAAAATACCTGGTTATGTTGAAGACATCGTTTGGACACTTTGTCTTGAATATTTGTTCATTAACATATTCATATTTGCATATTTGCTATTACAGGCAAATAGGTCCAGATCATTCACCGATAGGCTTATCTATTCCAGATAAGCACGACACGCTATGGAGATGTTTTAATATTGTTGTAAATGCATCAAGCCGACATGTTGAATCAGTTATTGCATCGGATATTGTTTTATTTGTAAATTGATTTTATTGTAATATCCTTTAGAGCCGACCTACTAAAATTGGTCTTAGGTTATGATATAAATGTAAGATCTTATTTGTAATATCTAATGAGGAATGCGAAAAAGGAATTGTGTGAAGATATATGCGAGAATAAGTAGAGCTATACACATAGACATCATTTGAAGTTTGAAGGAGGGTTTTTGTGAAGACAATCAGAACTACACCGATACTGAATCCAACATAGTAAGATGCTATTTTGAGCAGTACATCCTTATTGGATTTAACCATCCAATTGTAGTCAGTGTGACTCCTATTTGTGTTTGAGTAGTGAGCTCTAGGCGCTTGGCCTTTCTGCATGTACAGACCCCATTTGTATACACATACTATCTGCAGTAGTATCATCTGATTGTGGGTAAGGTTTCCCACCGTGGTTTTTCCCCTTACAGGGTTTCCACGTACAAATATTGGTGTTATATGTTGTGGATGTTATTGTGTTTCTATTTCATGCATTAATCTTTATCGGTACTGTAATTAACTGATAAAACTGTCTACCGACATAAAAGTTTGGTTTACTGATATTAAGCATTTAAGTTGGTTAAGTTGTTTTGGTTTGAATTTATTTTGACAACTAATTCACCCCCCCTCTCAGTTGTCCCTAGGACCTAACATCATAGTATGTATTGCACAATTTTCTTCTTTTACTCTTAATTTCAAGGTTTTATGTTTTTTCTGTTTGGACTTTGGCATCGCTTGAAATAACTTTGTTTTGTGAATACGAAAAAATGAGCACTCGCTATTGCTATTTTGCTAATCCAGCCTATGAATCTATGATGCATAGTGCAAAACTTCAGACAGTAAATTTGTATTCTCAAATTCTCCCTTGCTTTAACATTTATGCATTTCTCTAGTTCTGATTACTAGGTTTTAGGCACTGCTATTATGTATATTTAATTTGTCATGGCATGAATTAATATTTAATTTTGAACTCTATTTTTTGAACAGGAGACATCAGACATGTAGTAGATGTTAAATTGCTAATACAACCTGTGATGGCCATATTAATCTGTGTTGAGTTTGTGATTTTGATGTTGAGTCTTCACATGTTGCAAACTTGCAATTCAACCTGAAGTTGTTGTTGCTCCCTTGTTTCTATAAAAGGGAATTCAGGGTCATTTGCAAAGGGTTCTGAAACTTTGTATCCACTTTTGCATGGACATTGGATAATCACACAGGAGCTGTTGTTGCTCTCTTGTTTCTATAAAAGGGAATTCAGGGTCATTTGCAAAGGGTTCAAAAACTTTGTATTCACTTTTGCGATTTGCATGGAGAATCAGATAGATTGGTGTATTACTATTGAATGAATTGTATCATATGGCTATATTTTGAAAGAATTAATGAAAATCTAAGTTCTCTACATGTGTATTACTATTGAATGAATTGTATCATATGGTTCTAAAATGTATCACACAGATTTGAGACTCAAACATGTCTAAATAAACAATAAACATCTTTGTATCAATAAACACATTATGGACTTTTTTTTATTATGCTATTTTAAATCTGGAAATAGAAAGTTGAAAAATACAATTACAAATCAATATTAAATTCTAATTACAAAAAGTAATATGCTTTTGTAATATGAATGATGAGATACAGTAATAAGATAAATAAATACCAATCTCTTACATTTGCCATTCATCCTCATCAAATTCAGAGCTTTCTTGATTCTTGTCTGTGATTTCTTCACTTTGAGTCGGCATACCTTCGTTGAACTGCATCTCAATGCTACCAGTAGGTCCAGTACATGAGTCAATAGTCCCACTGGCACTTTGGTTTGAAGTGCTGCCCAAACCTCTTCTTTCACATTTGGACCTCCAGATTTCCAGTGCTCTATCGTAAGGAAAAGTGTGGACATCATACCTAGATGTATAGAGCCTCAAGCAAATTTCCAAATTTTTGTCTAGTTTGTTTCTTAGCTTTGATTTTAGGAACCGAAGACAAAAATCAGCAAGCTTCAAATATTTTGGCATTGAATCACGCAACGTTGAGTTCTCAGCTATATTTTCTAAAGCCTTGTTACTGATCCCTCTTCGCGGGGGTTCTCCATTTTGCCATATTTTTCTCTCATAGTGTATGCAAAATGAGATGATTTCTCTCAAAGATGAGTTTCATCTATTATTCTATTTATAGTTACTCCATTCAATTCTCTGGATATGCAAAATTGTTTTATCAAAATCAGTAGCTTACTTCAAAAATCAGATGCAATGTTGAGGCTCCAATAATGAGGAAACACAATAGAAATGGCTTCCAGAAGGTTGTTAGGAGGGAATCTACTTCTAATTTGTGAGGAAAGATCATACGCAATTTTGTTCACAGAAGTAGTTACAGTTTCAACAATCTTGTTGAAATATTCCCTTGTAACTCTTGCTAGTTGCTTCCTGGGGCGTTTTCCAGGTTCCTTGAGGTTGACCATGGCATAGAAGTGCATTGGTATCTCAACTCCCTTTACATTGGCACATACCTCCCCATTCGCACCGATTTGTAAAAAGTTATCAGGATTGTTCAAATCTGTGAGTGTCTGCCACAACAAATTTTTCATCAGATAGTGCTGGTTGAATTTGATAGAGATTGTCGAGGGTCATACATGTCATCTTACATAGCGTAGCATATTCTGCAATATACAGAGCTCTTTTTGGGGCAGCCTTCATAATATTCCTCATTTCCTCTAGCATGGGAAGAAGAGGTGCTAAAATTAAGAGTGTCTGCTAAAGTTAAGGTTAGGAAATTTCATTTGATATGATTCATCGCGAGTTGTGTGAAATAGTCTAATCAAGGATGGATATTCTGAAAACACTCGATATGTTGGACCATCCAAAGAGATCCATCTAGTATCATTATCCTTGAGAAGCTTGTTCCCATCAGTTATTCCATCAGCAAAGTGTTGAAATTCCATAAATCGCTTGGGACTTCGACAAAAGTGTGAGTAGAGCTCTCTAATTAAAATTTCAATTTTTTTAACCGAAGCAAACTTGCTCACAATTATAAAAGCTAGATTCATTCTGTAAGCCATGCAGTGAATTGCAGTAATGTATGGTGCAAATGAAGTTTCAATCTTTGTACAAAGACCATTCCTATGACCTTGCATTACTGAAGCTCCATCTGCTCCAACACAAACCAATTTTTTGGCTACCGTCATGTCATCCATACCTCCATATTCAATTAAACTTCTTTTTATTAGTTGAAATAAATTTTCCCCTATCACACTCTCCTTAATTTTAGCAACAGATAGTAGATGAGGGTGGTGGGTATGATTCTCTACAGTATAAACATACATGCATACCCATGAAGTATTGTCTACTGTCATAACTTCATCTAAAGAAAATGCAATAAAGTTTGACTCTCTTATTTTTTCCTTTACATCTTCTTTTTCAACCTCAGCAAGACAACTTGCCCATTCTCATCCACTGTTTACTGACCAGTGTCTATTAGGAGCTATCAAGGAGGTACATGATCAAGTGAAGTCTCATCTCCAACAATATGCAGAGAAGTACAAAGCTCATGCTGACAAGAAAAAGAGAGATGTGTAGTTTAGTGTTGGGGACTTAGTATGGGTGCATTTGAAGGAGAGACTCCCAAAAGGAAAACACACAAAGCTCATGCAGAGGAAGATTGGACCATGTCAGATTTTGAAGAAATATGGGCAGGAACTTTCAAAAACTGTAATAAACCACTAATTGATGGGAAATTTGTCATAGCACGCCCTTTGCTCAAAATATAAAAAAACAACGCTTAACTGAACAACTTTTCCCAGTTGTTCTATTTGCATTGTTTTTCTAAAACTAGCTTCAATAGAACCTTTAACTTCAGCAAGCTTCATCTATATTTTCTCATGAAAATAATACTCTTCGGCATTCCTCACATGCTTACATTCCTCCTTTTTTTTCCATCTTATCACTAATTTTTCAACCCCGTCTATCATTTGTTTTTCATAAACTTTACCCATATTATTTTCTATGGTGTCAAATTTTAGTTGCAACCTAATTTCCTTGTTATGTTTCCAAGTGAAAATCTTACACCTGCATTCTATTGGAGGCTTGCCTTCAATTGGATTCTCCACTGGTTCAATGAATGGATACTTTGATGCCCAATTATATTAAAAATTCCTCACTAACATATCCCACTCCCAATCCCTTTTTGATTGTGGTTCACCCTTTTTTGATATGGATTTTCTTTTCCCCTTCCATGCATTATCATCAATGACATTATCACCCAAGTCAATTATATCATTTCGGCTAACTTAGGCATCTACCAAATAATCTTCTTCAAGATCATCCTAATCTAAGATATCAGGTTTGCCATCGTCTTCAACATGCAGTGTAGGTGGCAAATTTTGTACTTGTACTTGTGATGATGTACCTTCCTGATTTTCACCACAATCTTTTCCAATGCCAAAGTACGAAGATAATGTTCTGCTTTTTATTGGCCTCTCATGGCCTTCCCCACATTCAGGTTTCCTACCCCTCTTCCTGTTCGACATCTCCAATGAAATAAAGGCTGCCAAAAAAATATCAATTTGTTGAAGAAGCAATAATAGATTATAATGTATAATATATGTTTCATTGGCCCTACGACCTACAATCTAGATGTCTGGGATCTGAATGTCCCCCTTGAGTCCTGACTACTTGGTACTGATGAGTCGCCACTGAATAAAAATGAACTCAACAATGCAAACAAATATAGATAAATGTAGACTAATATTATAACACTTCAAAAATATGATTGCTCACCTTTAGGTCACTAGCAGTTGCTAATGTAGTCAACAACAATGATTTTCCTTGGTTTAAAACTTCACTATTGATCATAATTTAGAGCCTAGAACCCATCAGATTGTGTTGAGATAGATTTGATCTTTGCATGTATTTATACCAATCCCTATATGGAAAATTCTATGGGAATTTTATATGGTATACAAATATTTGGCGAATCCTGCATAACTATAACATGACATGTAATTTTCGAGGCGATTATAGGTCATCCAAATAATTGGCAAATACAATATAGTTGGCAAAAGTTGGGGTGAATGGAGACACACATTGGCAAAATGTCAGGTGAATTAGGTCCTCCTAGCTAACAAATCTTCACATGCCTATAGGAGAATTATGGTCATCTATTAAGGCAACCTCGGAGAGTGTAGGCAAAAAAAAAAATTTACCATGTGTCCGTCGTATATTGTATTGGTGAAATCATCGCATAGAAACATTTAATTGCATAAAACATATGACGATCGGGACGTGACTTTGATGGAAATTGATAATGTTCTGGCGACATGGCCACCCCCTTTCAGTACAAAATATTCGCCATTTCCCAAGTCGCCGACGTGAAAAAATTTCCATTGGCGAATATTCACCACTAAATTAATCTCTGCTCCCCCCCCCTCTTAGTGTTTTTCAAGTCCATCACATTCATTGTCAAAAGAGATAGCATAATTATGTAAATAAAATTCACAACATAGAAAAATTTTAATGGCTATAGGAGAGCTTTGGTAAGCACTATAAAACTCTTATGGAGTCTCCAAAGGACTTAGATCCCTAACAATGCAGTTAAGTTTAAAACATAGATATCGTTCCTTCAAATACAAAGCATAAACTCTTGGCGGAGCTCTGCATTGCATTAACTCAGGAACCATGTTTTCTACAGTATCTAGTTTAGTTTGCAACTCAACAACTTTTTATCCCTCTTTTTAATTTCATTTTGTTGCTTGTCAATCATCCCCTGTAGCCTAGATTTTTTGATTCCCACTCTCTATAAAATGTAAGTGCAACAGATAAGCTAGTGAGACATGAAGGGAGCCTATGAACAGTTACCTAAGGGCTCAAAATATTATCACCTGGTTCTGCATACTACTCTGCAATTTGGGCTAAATTTGTCAATCTTTCAGCTTCGTGTCCTTCCTGCGGTTGGCTCTCTTTCTGACTATTGTGCCCTAATTCTAATGTTTCAACAAAAATAACCTCACTCACACCTCTTGTTGCCTAGGATCTATACTTAACCCGATGACTTCTTCTTAATGGCAATTCTTCTATGGTTGTAGGAGGTTCTGCCACAAGAAAACTCTCCTTCATTTTCTGCTTTTTAGCTATAGGATGAATTTGCACTTCTCGAGGCCGTTCCACTTCCCCTGCGTCGCCTTTTTCTTTACCATTCCTTTTATGAAATGCAGCCCCACTTTGAGTTTGATTGGAAGGCTTCTCAATACTTGGCTCAATCATTGTTCCTTCCGCACCAGGCAAAACTTCCTTGGCAATAGGAGGTTTGGTGACCACACAAACCCTAGAAGACAAGGCTTCTCCAATATTTTCTTCTTGAACTACAATTCCTTCTGCAGCAGGGACATTTCCTTCTCCAAATTGCCTAATATCCCCAAATTCACCCCATGACATCTAAGAGACAACCCTAAGAGATCGTTCTACCAATAATTTGATTAATCCATGATGACTCACAGAACGGGTACTACCCTTCTGCATCTCCTTTGCACTGATCGAAATGAGGTGATACAAAAAAATTAGGATATTCATTCTTCAGCCATGCCTCAGATGACTCAATGATTTGAAGTGAACAAAATGCATATTAGAGTACTTACCAGCACATGTTAAATACTTCATTACATGATATGCAACTTGCAGCCATTCTCCTAGAAGAGACGTGCGCTTAGTTCCTTGCTTGTCCATGCTAAGAGGTCCATTAGCTGGGTGAGTGAACTCTTCCCTTGCACTTCTTGCATCCTTAGCCTCAAGAAATAATTCTCCATCCTGTGGCAACCCGGTGAGCTCTGTTATTCTCTTCTTTGTGGCTATAATTCGTAATCCTTTGACATAAGTTTCCCCTTCACGGAATGTGTGCATAAATTCCTATGCAATCTCCTCATTAAAATATGTCAATTTCAAAATATAATCGATCCACCCATAAATCCAGAAAAAGGGTTTGCATTGGTTATCCTGCAGCAAAGTGTCATGAGTCACAAGATCATGGCAGATAGGCGCACCTCCCATGGCTAACTTGATAGTTAAAAATTTCACTACAACAAAATGCAAAGTGCTGAGATATCCTATGAGATTTGAAAATTCATGCCCCGTAACCTTTTATTTAATGTTCAGTACCTTTCATCAACTATGGCAGGAAGAAAGGTATACTCACTCATGCTACAGGCCTTCACATCAGTACTAAACTCATTCAAAAATGATGTCAAGTAAATTAAAACACATCATGGACAAGACACATCATTATGCAACCGTAAATAGAACCATAAAACATCCCCCCTCCAACTTAAGATGGCATGTGTCCACACATGCAAAAAAGGACAGAGTGGGAAGTGAAGGCAGATTATGCGAATCATATCAGGTAATCATCATAATGAGAGTATAAATGCATAATTAAAAAAATATATATACATACCTATAGTCGTGCTAATTAATGTTGCAATCAAATCGTTATTTATTCATAATATGAGGTGAGGGGACGTGAAGTGGGTGATGTGGCAGAAATAGAGATGAAATAAAATGAGGTAGATGAGAAAATTTATTTAACGGAGAATGGTATTTCCATAAAATATGGAAATGTTTATTATGAATGCATTCAAAAGGAATTTTAAGACTCTTGACTGAGAAGGCCCCAACAAAGGTTGTAGGAACTGTGGTTTGTACTTGGTTGTCAAATTGCTACAGGAAATCTTGTTTTGTAGCAGGCTTATGCTAAAGACTTAATCGATGACCATTGACCAAAAGTTTGAATATGACTGGATCTAGTGTTGCCAACCGAACTGCTCCATTTTAAAAAACTTCAACAATCTCATATGGGCCCAACCAACATGTCTGTAGCTTCCTCATTGTATCCTTATAACTGGAATCATATAGCAGTGCCCAATCTCCAGATTTAAATTTTCTCTCCTTAATATATCTATCATGTCATTTAGCACGTTGATGTTGAATAATTTGTGTATGCTGGACAACCATCTTTCTCAGCTCATCTAGAGAATTCAATTGCATGATACGATCTTTTTGTGCTTTTGATAGAGTCATATTCAATTGTAGAGTTGTCCTAAGATTTTTATGCTCAAACTCAATGGGCATCATGGCTGGTTTCCCATACACCATTTCAAAAGGTGTAAAACTAGTTGTTGTCTTCCATGTTGTTCTGTATGCCCAAATGGCTTTAGGAAGTCTATTTGATCGATCTTTCTTTTGAAGAGCTACAATCTGGGTGAGAATAGCTTCTAAATCCCTATTTGTAACCTCTACTTGACCATTTTCCTGAGGATGGTATGGAGTAGATTTCTTGTGTCTGATATTATATTCATTAACCACTGCTACAGTTAGTGTGGAAGTAAATTGTGGTCCTTAATCTGAAACAAGCTCTCTTGGTACTCCATATCTTGTAAATATTTCCTCATAGATAAATTCAGCTACCTTATGATCTCTTGCATGTGTCATTGCTCTTGCTTCCACCCATTTTGTAACATAATCAATGTATACTAGAATATAGGATTTTCCATTGGAAGGAGGATCAATTAGTCCTACAAAATCCATTCCCCATTTGTCAAATGGTGCAACCAGTATTTGGGGATACAATGGCATTTCATCAGATCTGGTGGGCCTACCCATTCATTGACATCTATCACATTTTCTAATATATTGAGTTGCATCTTTATGCAAAGATGGCCAATAATACCCTATGGTAAGGACTTTAAGTGTTGTTCTTTTAGCAGAAAAATATCCTCCACATGGCTCATCATCACATACATGGAGAATATCATATGTTTCATCCTCTCAGACACACCTTCTTAAGACTTGGCTAGGTCCAGTGTAAAATAAACAATCAAAAATCCAAGAGAAATTGAAACTTTTCTCAACTAGCAACCTTCTTTCTTTGGGAGAAAAATGAGAAGGCATCTTATTAGCAGCTAAATAATTTGGAAAATCAGCATACTAGGGAGTGTGAGTTTTTATCAAGAACAAATGTTCATCTAGGAAAGCATCATTTATTGCTTCAGGATTGTCTTGCAATTCAATCCTAGAAAGATAATATGCAACTACATTAGCTTTACCTGGTTTATCAACAATTGTAATCTCAAATTCTTGCATCAATAGTAACCATCAAGCCAATCTTCCTATGATTGAAGGCTTGTTCATAAGATATCTTATTATTATATGATCAATATGTACATATATTTGATATCTTGTGATATAATGCCTGAATTTGTTAAGTGCATATATTACTACCAACATCTCCTTTTATGTGACAGTATAATTAAGCTTAGGTCCCTGCATATTTTTGTTGATGAAATAAATCGCATTCTCTAAATTATCCATCTTCTGGCCCAAAACTGCTCCTATAGCATAATTTGATGCATCTATGTGAATATGAAAAGGCAATGACCAGTTCGGACCTTTGAGCATCGGTGCTTGAGTCAATGCATGTTTGAGCTTCAAGAACGATTCATGGCATCAGGAAGTCCAATCAAACTCCATATCTTTAGTCAAAACACAATATAAGGGTCCTGCTATTTTACTAAAATCCTTAATAAATCTTTGATAATATCCAGCATGACCAAGGAAACTTCTAACATCCTTTTTATTTGTGGGGATAGAAAGGTTTTGAATGACTTCAATTTTGTCTGGGCCAACTTGTATTCTAGTTGTAGAAATATGGTGCCCAAGAACTATGCCTTCCTGCATCATCATAAAGAATTTTTCACTGTTCAAGGATAAATCGCAATCTTCACACCTCTGTAATACATTATTTAAATTCCCCAATGCCTCTTCAAACTGTGAGCCATAAGTGGTAAAATCATCCATATAGATCTCCATGCTATCCTGGGAAATGTCTAAAAATATACTTATGACTGTTCTTTGAAAAGTAGCTAGAGCAATACATAACCCAAAAGGAAGAACAAAATATGCATACGTTCCCCAAGGTCAAGTAAATATAGTCTTTTCATGATCCTCTGGAGCAATTTGAATCTGGTTATACCCACTAAATCCATCCAAGAATGAAAAGTACCGCTTCCCTGCCAAAGAATCTAATACTTGATCCACAAATGGTAATGGAAAATGATCCTTCCTAGTTGCTAAGTTCAGAGCTCTGTAATCTACACATACCCTCCATTTACCTCCTTTCTTTGGAACTATGACTAGAGGCGACACCCACTGACTATCTAATATAGGATAGATAAATCCATCATTTAACAATTTTTGTAGTTCCTCTTTAACTATCTCCCTTAATGTAGGAGTAATTATTCTTTGTGGATGTCTGATCGGTCTACAGTCTTATTTGATATAAATGTGGTGTGTACAAATAGTAGGATCTATTCCTTTCATGTCTTTGTAATCCCACACAAAAACGTGTTGATGACATTTAAGCAAATCAACCAGTGTTAGCTTTTGAGTTTCTTTGAGTTGATTATTGATATTCAAACATTTATTTGGATCAATTTCCACTTTGGCAATAAGATCGATCTGAGCTTCTCGAGAAAGATAAGAAGTGTGGACTTCCTATGGCAACAAGGTATGCAATATGTCAGTGGTTGTAGGAAAATCCAATGTTGTAATACTTGATGTTAGCTCCCACGATTGCTACTCCAAGCCATACTAATTTTCTAGGATATTAGAAAGGACATAATCATCATCCTGAAGTCCTATAAATGATTCATTATTAATCATCATAAGATGGCTGACAGAGTTGACTTCCCCTTCCAATTCCTCCCCCATGTCAGGCCAAACAACTTGTTCTTGATCAAGTTGGGGTTGAGAAAGTGAATACAAAGCAAGAGTTTTAGTGGAATTTCCATCAGAAATAGTCATGTCCCTTGATCGACATCCAATATATGCATCAGTTGTAGCAAGCCAAGGTCTCCCTAAGATGACCGAATATCCCCCCAATGTATCTTTAGGAGATAAGATCATAAAATCTATCGGATATTCCTAGGAACTAGAGTAACCACAACATCTTCAATCATACCATCAGGTCTAACTGTAGAACTGTCTGCAAGTTGTAGAACCACAGGAGTAGGCCTGAGACTGGTTATGTTAGGTTTTTTCATAATATCCTTTGTCATTACATTGATGGATACTCCCAAATCTATTAGTGCATCCTTTATTTGAGTGCCCTTGATGACTATTTTCATAATAGGACTACCAAGGTCAGAATATTTAGGTATTAAAACCTTTCCCAACATAATATCAGCCAATTGACCCATTACATGAACTATTTGTGGATCCTTTTTCTTCCTACCAGGTTTCTTTAAACATGCTTCTTTAATTTCTTTACTATAGATAGGGACATCCTTAATAGCCTAGAATAATGGAATCTTTACACATATGTGTTTCAACTGATCAATAATATCAAAATTTATATCCTCTTGCTAATGACTCCCTTCAACTTGCAACTTTTGAGGAAATGAGGGTATTTGCTGATTCTGAGGAATTTGGGTTGCTGGACTAAATATTTCCTTTTCCTTTTGTACTTTAGTTATAACTGGAGGGGATGGGTTAGGAAAAGTTTTCCCGGATCTAAGGTGAATATCACTTATAGTAAGAGAATATGATGGGTATTGAGTAGGATCAGCTGAATATACTTCTTTTTGTTGTTGGGGCTTTCTATTAGGATTTGGCATGGGTTGAGCGAGCCATTGTGTGGGTTTAGGAAGAATAGTATTAGTAGCAGGAGGTAGCATTATAGCAGGTTGTTGATACCCAAAAGACTGATTTGACCATTGCTGACTTCCTCTCCATTGAGGAGTAGGTTACCAATTCCCTTGGAATGGCTGCCATGGTCCCTGAGATTGAGACCAATTTCCTTGTGGTTGTTGCCACTGTGGAGATTGATTGAAAAAATTTTGCCCTTGGCCTTGAGGGTTATACCAGTTTTGATAATTTCCAAACTTTTGAGCATATGGAGGTTGCCACTAATTATTTTGTGCATAGGAATTTTCATTATAACCAGAAAAAGAAAGTGGATCAAGAGGCATACCTTGTCTTTGAAAATTTGGCCTTCTTTGAGCAACATAAAATATTTGTTCATCATCTCTATGTATTGGCTTAAACTCAGGTACATCAAGACTTACAACGAGCTTAGATCTATAGTCTCTCTATCTGCCTACAATGTGGACAAAATTTTGCAAGCATTGCATTAGCTTCCTCATGCTTCTTCTTAGCTTGAAGTGTGTCTAACTGAGTAGCTGTATTGTTTATGATATCCTCTTTAAAATCCTTCAAAAGGTGATTGAGCTCCACACTCCTAGCTTGAAACGCCTATTCTTCTTAGTAAAGGATCTGGAATATTTTTGACAAATTTAGCCCATGTCAGTCCATGTTGATTGAGTAATATCACCACCTCCCATAAGGTCTAAAGCATTTGTGCATTCCTCACTGATCCCTCTCAAAAATATCAACTTAAGAGAGTCTTCATTTAAAGTACTATGTTTGTACTTCTTGACACTGAATATAAATCTCTCCATATAATCTTCTAGACTCTCATCCTGCCTTTGTGTCATTTTGAAGATATCATCCCCATGGTGGTCAGTCCCCCGACAATAATCTTTATATTTCTCAAGAACCAATTGTTTCATCTCATCCCATATATTGATTGTACTACTCCCTAGACTCATAAATCATCTCAAAGATGATTCTTTTAAAGTGGCGGGAAATATTTTAAGTCTATGGGCATCTTTAGTGTAGTCATAACTCCTACAGAGGATGTCAAATTCAAAAAAGAAAGTATCGGGGTCCTTTGTCAACAATCCATAAAATTTAGGTAAAGAAGAAGCTGGAATGTTCTTGAGGTTAGAATTATCATGCAAATAATAAATGGGGAACTCAAATTTTGGGTTCATAGGTGGAGGTGGGTTATTCCCTCCGCCTCCCAATGGATTTCTTTGCATTGGTCTTTGAGGAGCAGTTACTGGGCAAGGGTCCTATTCAAGCGGTCCAAAGAGGAAATGAAAGTTGTTCTCACAAAGTTCAAACGCAAGATGGGTCAAATTATCTGAGGCTTGATAAAGTGTAGCAAAAGGGTTTACATCTGGTGCTTCATATAGATTGAGTCTTGTATGATCAGGATGGTTAGGAATGAATCTGCCTTGAGCATCTCTTTTTCGTCTATGCATGCAAATTCATGAGAATTACTTAAAACTAACTGAACTGTCAAAACCAACTATACTGAAAACTTAAAAATTCATGACTATGACAAGTTCTTAGTTTGACACTATTTCCGGCAACGGCGCCAAAAATGTTTGCCTAGCCAATTAGAAAAATAATTATACTTACAGTCTTAACTCAAGGATTGGCCATCCATTTTGAGTAGCTATCATTTCCATGACTGAGGTTCATTTACTTGTCAACCCAGGGACGTATTAATTGAAATGGGCTTGCATTGTATATGCACTAAGTTCCGGTAAGAGTCACTCTGTACTACTGCAACAACTAAGTCTATCTAAAATAAACAAGTGGAAATATGACAAATGAATGGCTACAAGAAATATTAACATTAACATTAACATATTATTCCAACTAAATAATTGCTAACAAAGTTCAAAGCTAACAAACAGGGATTGCTATGTCTACTTTGGTTGTAGGAACAGTCAGTTGCTAGAACATCTACTGTAGCAAAAGGAGACTTAATCTAACAATCACACAGGAATACTCACCAAGTGGGCCCCTTTGATGAGTGTATTGAGAATTCAAAATGATTCTATATACTCAGAATAACATAGCCTTATTCATTATTTCCAAAAGTCGATACAATGCATAAAATAATAGAAAATGCTTCTATTTCTGGAAAACATTGCCTAACCTCTGCGAAGAGGTGCAAGCATTTATTTATAAGAAAGTTATAACAAACTTTCAACTACTTAGATAATGCCCATGAAATTAGGTGGAAACTTTTATTACAGCAAGAAGAAGAAGTCAATCCACAGATAACGTGGGACTTTACTAACACGCAGCCAAGAATATAGCCTGGCGGTTTTTACTATATTGATGCTTGTTGGAGACAACCATAAATGAGGCTGGAACTACCTCACTTTTCCTTTTCCACTTCACTCAAACACCATCTTCTCCACTATATCTTAAATTCTGAACCGCCCCAAAATGTCTCTAACTACTTGCATGGCGTGATTCTCCATCTGGCTTAACTCAACTACTTCTACAACAACTTATTTACTCCCGCATTAAAGGTTAGAGCATACAAGCATATATATATCCATTTCCATTAATCACAACATTTATACATACATGCATGATATTACCATAATAATCCACATAACTATAGGAATATTTAGTCAAAATAATACAGGGTTCAGCGGGTTTAGCTATCATTCAAAATACACATAATCAAAACTCTGATATATCTCATGACCTTCAAATTATCCCAATATGCAACTTAAAACACAGGAAAAATGTATCATTCATAGAAATAAAATAGCTATTATTTTAGCTCATCAATTGTCAAGATCAAACTATGAAGATTGCATTTGATTTATAATTAGAGGACTCCTACAAGTTTGTTCATTGTTCATGCTATTATACTCTCTACTTTAGATTGCATAAAAAATCTTATGACTATCTTTTGATTGTTGTAATACATTATATTCTATGCTCTTTGTATATCATTTGACTATAACCTCTCATTTTGAGAGTGCAATTTGCCTATACTGCTCTATTGACAGAGATAAACCTTGAGTGTAGGATGTTGTAGTATATCTTATCTCTGTCTTCACATTGTTATTGTTCTTAACTCATGTAATCAATGAGACTGGTGAGCTATACTGCTCTATTCCTCATAATACCATGATTCATGCTCAACACTGCACTAATGAGTCTCCATGTGCTATTTGCAGCTTGTAATTGTCATCTATGGTCGAGGAATGAATAAGTATGACTGAAGTAGCATCAAGTGTGATCTCTAAAACTATTACTAGTGTTTCTTTATTAAGATGACTCATATACATTACCTGGACTGTATTTGTTTCCAATGTATTTGTTTGTCTAAAATACTTGTTCACTACCTCTGTCAGTGCCTTTATTGCTAAACCTTGGCTTCTCATCTTAGTATATCATAGTGGGAGTTTGATCTTTTTTAAACTCAACAAGTCTTCCTCTATTCATTAGATACTCTTGGATCTCTGTGTGACCTTTAGCACTACATATACTAGCCATTGATGTATTAGTTGTCTTGTATTTGGCTTCTAATGAAAGGATTCTTGTACACTTCTAGCCATTAAAACTTTCTTATTGGCTTGCAACCCCTTGATTGTTGTTTATGAAGACTACATTATAATTCTTCATTGTTGTGAATGCTTCATCTGTACATTAAAATTGTGTGGCTTTGGTTACTTCCATTCTCTGTTGTAATGAAACTTCTTCACCATGTGTTTGCTTGAGATGGTTGTTTATAAACTATAATAGTCCATGATAATGCTTATCATTCATGTCTTCATTACCATGCTACTACATGATCATAGAGCTTTGAAATATCTTTGGAATGTATTGTGATGATAGTTATTCATTTCCCTCTTCGTGCAAGGTTGTAATTAATGTGGCTTCTGATTCATAACACTATTCTTTGTTTAACTCTACTCTTGCATTGTTGATCTATGTATTTGTTGTCTTAAAAATTTCAGTCTATCCTTCATGTTCTTATTGTCATTCCTTGAATTGCATCATTAAAGGTGATTGGATGCAAGATAGATGTGCTAAGAAACTTAGTTTTTTTTTATTGAAGTGTCGAGGTTTTTTTTTGGTACACGATGGTTATCAGAGCATTATGATTGCTCTAGATAACTATCTATCCCAAAATAAAATCTTGACACCTCTTTTCGGACACTACTGATCTGAAACATTTAATGAGTTGGGCTCAACCCTTGTGGGAGCCACATTTTACACCACTCATGTTAAATTGATAAACAACCATGTTAGTTTCCTTCATCTGCACATGAAGCAAACAAGTTAGAAAAAAATAGTGCATTATCTCATTTCTTGTTGATGATTTGATTTGACACATGTCTTCTCGACCTATTTGACATACTGGTGCAGGAGCACCTAGGACTCAGGCTTAGAGATTTTTCTCATTTTGGCTTGTACTAACCCTAGCCAAGTCAGTTATTGAATAAGTACTCCAGGAGGGTCCAAGAGTGAGTGTGATGAGTGAAATGTAGGCCTAGATTGAGTTAGTTCTTCTTAGGCTTGCATTTTGTGCATAAGTAGTGGTTTCAATAGGTAATTGACCTTCTTGATGGTCAAAAGTGTCAAAAATTGGTATAATAATTAGGGAGGGTTAAAATAGTCTTAGATATTATTTAAAAGTCATGAGTAATGACTTATAATAGGTTTCGTAGGTTGAAAAGGCAAAAAGTGCAAAAAGTGCAAAATTGCAAAAAGTTGTCATGACAACTTTTGTCCTAAATTGCTTAGCGATGGATTTTGGGATAGATAAACACCCTATAATTCCTCCACACATGGGGAAGACTATAAAAACCTTCTCTTGCATGGTTACCAAGGTTGGAGTATTGTTTTTGTAAGATCAACAATCTGAAACTACTCATTTTTGGACTGTTTGTCATCATTTTGGCTTATTTTGCTCATTTTGTGAATACAAATGGATTGAATCCATTTATCTAGAAATGGATTGAGTTTCTTTGGTGTATTTTAGAGTCTTTTAATTCATTTCAATCTTTCTAGGTAGTGTGTGTTGGTGTTTTCTTAGTTTGGTTTGCAAACAGCCAGTTTTGGCTCGTAAATAACATTTTTGTGTAAATGGTTGCCCCATGAATATCCTCCGTGCTACCATCACGGAATGTTGGTACATGGAAGGAAACCACTTGTACAATGTACATATGTAGGGAAAAGTGTTGGAGATGAAGTTTGATGTGACTGTCACCTTGTTCTAGGCGAGTCCAGGAGCAACCCGACTAAAGGAGACAGTTTGGAGTGCAAAGTGCAAGGGTGGATGCAAGAACACAATCTAACCTTTTGGAGGGGTCCATGAAGTTCACACAGAGTTTCCTATGCAAGGAGAATCCTTTAATAGACCATTTGATGCCCAAACACAAACTTGACCAGTCACTATAGGTTAGAAGGCCTAGAAACCCTTCAAAACCCTCATTTTGGGGTTAGGTCATTGTAGGTGGGTTGAGAAACCAAAAACACATAAATCTCTTGGGGATAGGTGTATGATTGAATAATACCTTATTGCAGTGTCCTCTGGACCGTTTCTTCCAAGCCCTAGAAAACTGGATTTTGGAGGCCTAATTGGGGCTCATTCCTTGTAGCCCTTTTCTAGGCAAAATGGTGAAATCGGCAAGGAAGGAAATGAAAGAAAACCTAAATTGGACCCAAAAGGTATCCAAAACATTTTAGAAGCCACCTCCACACCTCTACATCAACTCTCAACAATAGGAGGTCATATTGACAAGTTGAAGCCAAGACAGCCATAATGAGCACATGGGAAACATTGTGAATTGGTAGGGTTCCTAATTAAACACTTGAAAAAAACACCTTGATATTGAAAAGAAACAAGCCCTAGAAGAGATTGAGAAGGAACTGGAGGTATTAGAGCATAGCTAGACCTAGAGAGTTGGTGGAATTGAGCAACACCATCTAGGTGAAGTGTGAGCAAGCTAGGTGAACCCCATCACATACTAACTGTTATGACACACATGAGGGATGGATTATATGTTTTCAAATGCATGTGAATATATGGAATAATGATATTTCATTTCTCTAACAATATTTCTTTCCATAATTCAGGCACTAAAGGCCAGCAGGGTGACAATTGGATGCAGGATGGGCGAAAGACTACAAATGACACATGGCAATAGAGAAAGGACTCGTCATTATAGAAATGACGAGTCACCCTTCCTTATGTGAATTTTACATTTATGTTTTGCATCTACAAATATATAGTATTTTCTTCATTTGCACCATACCAGTTAGTCTCATGGCTTGTGTGAGACATTGTACATTCATATTTAATAAAAAAATTGCTTTCTCAAAAATTGTGTATTCTTTCCTATATCATATGCATCTGCATAATGAAAAGTGATAATGTAATCCTTCTGTTCTTTCCTTTTAAAAGTTCATGAATGCAATTCAGCAGAACAAAAATGCACCTTTTTGTTTATAAAATACAAAAGCTCTACCTGATTGAGCTTGTTAGCGAAAATAGGTAACAGGAAAATAAAAAATAAAATCATTTCCTTCATGGAGTAATAAATCTAAGAGTAAATTGGAAATTATTAACTCAGATGTATTTGGTTCAGTAGATGTTGAATCAATTGGAAGATCTAGATATTTTGTCTCCTTCATTGATGATGTTTCTAGATATACCTAGTTATATAAGGCATAAATCTATATGATTTTCAACGTTTAAAATCTTGGAGGAGAATGTTGTTCTAAGGAATTCCATGAATTTAATAAGCATGCAGGAATTCTAAGATAAAAAACTACTTTGTATACTACACAACAAAATGGAGTGCTAGAAAGGTTAAATCGAACAATAACGTAAAGAACTAGAAGCATGTTAAGTGGTTCACAACTTGATAGATGCTTTTGGGAAAAAGTTATAAGTACTACTTGTTATTTGTTACTTGTTACTTGTTACTTGTTAAATTGTTCTCCTTGTGAGTCTCTTGATACAACACCTTATGAAGTGTGGACAGGTAAGAAACCTTTTGTTTCACATTTAAGGGTATGTGGTTGTGAGGATTACGTTCATGTGCCTAAAAAAAAAAAACTAAGTTGGATCCAAAAGCTTAAAAGTGCATTCTCATTGGATATGGTGATAATGTAAAAGGACATAAGTTATGAAATTCACTAACCAAGAAAATTATCTTCTCTAGAAATGTGATTTTCAAATAACTTTTTTTTGTTTCTTATCCTGACCAGCGAAAAAAAAAAAAAAGATAAGGAAAAGAGTGCATTTTGAAATTAAGCATGGAAGTGCACCTCAAGAAGAACAAAGAGATGGACATGAGGATGAGGATGAGGAAAAAGAAGAAAGAATTTGAGGATTTAGAAATAATTACTGGCCAAATCAATGAACATGAAGAGGTTAAGTAAGATCAAGAACAACAAGAGCCTCATACTTCTATTCTCATAAGGTACACAAGACAACATAATCCAATTGACAAGTACAACCCACCATATTTTTATGGTATATTTGTTTATCAAGCACTATAGACACCTAAAATTGTCCTAGCCTAACCAATAAATAAAAATATTTATTTAATTATCCTCTTTCTTATATTAATTAAATGAGTATTTATTTATTTAATTAATTCACAAATCCTTTTCTCACCTTTTTTTAATCCTAATTTAAATATATATTTTTATTTATTTAAATTCCCTTTTTTCTAAAATTAAATAAATATTTTTTTTTTAATTTATGTGGCCCTCTTTCTATTAATTAAATAAATTCTTTTATTTATTTAATTAATTCATTTAGCTTTTTCCCCTCATTTATCTTAACTACTCAATTTATATTATTATTTCATCTCCTTACCCTTTAATCTTAGTCGACCATCTTTTATCCCATCTCTTAATCTTAACCCACCATTTTTAGGATGTTCACTATATAAGAGGCTAACTCCTCTCTCTTTTCATCAATCAATCTTTGAAGCATACTTACACTATGTCAAATTGACTTTAGCCTACATCAAGATACATCATCACAACCACATTTGTTTCCCATTGAGCTCTTGTGCAAGCATAAAAAAATTGAGAGCAACAATACCAAACAAGATCGATGAAGATAGCAGAACAATGAAGATCAAACCCATTTCAATGTGTACATGTTTTGTTTGAATTATTTTATGATTTTGCACATTTGATGGTTCTTCATTGATGTGTCATTGAATTCCATTGTAATATTTAGGGTTCAAATTTAGCATATACATTCTAGCACACTCAGTGGGACTATTGTCCCTTGTTTCTAATGTTTTTCTTTGATTTTTTAGTGTTTTCAAATTTTTAGGCAAAATTTTGCCTCAATTTCCAAGCGATTCCGCATTTATAGTAGTTTTTGTTGTCTTTTTGTTTCTTCTATCAAATCTTGATTCTTACTATATTTTTGGTCATTATTGACACATTCGCAATCACAATTAGCACATTTATGGCATAAATCCACATATTTTTGGTTTTTTATAATTCTTTTATAACTCATTTTTATTATTTTTTGTCGCATTAGTAATAGGTTTAGGCACATTTGTGCTTCGTTTTGGCGCGTTTTTGGTTTAATAGGTTTTTCTAATTTTCCTGTATTATATGTTCTTGTTATGTATTTTGGTATTTTCTAGTGCATATATAATCTATTATGATGCAGATTTGGCTATGTTCTCACACATTTGTACTAACTCTTACTGTGTTTTTGTTTTGTTTTGTTGTGTTCGTGGTTTTCCAAGTTCATCCATCTTTTGGGAGTTGTTTATTCATTTTTCATATGCCCCCTTTCATTATTTGTTATTATTATATTGTCTTATTCTTTGTGTTTGCAGGTTGATGTTATATTTGAAACTACAAATCCATTCTACTTGTAGGGGTAGTTAGGTGTGTATTTGTGATTTAATAGAATAGCTCACATTTCAATTTGGTGCATTACAAAAAACCTTTGTTTGAAGTGTCTTATGCACTTGCATGCTTTGCATTGTATAACCCTAAGGTTTTGTTAAATTATCCTCTCCCCTCACCTTCAAGGATCTTGGATGTAAGAGAAATCATTAAACAACTTCTTTTTCTTTTGTAGAGAGTCTACCTTTGGATAAGTGATCATTCCAAGGGGAACAACAAGTGGTTTTTCCTTTGAGCCACTATATAAAAGGTAAAGCTGAAAACTAGAGCCCAACTTTGGAGCATTTGTCGTTAATGTCAATTTGAGGGTGAACTAACTTTTGTTAGAGTCACGCAAGGTTGACTAAAGCCTTAGGTGTCTTACTAAGCAAGTGAAGGTACATGAGTCCCTTGAACAACAACTAGAAAAAAAAAATAGAGACTCACCCTACTGATTGAATTGTTGGTGTCTTGCTCAATGCAAGGGTGTGGCATCACACCCTGAAGTTACTCACCATAAAGCTCTTGTGATTTGAGCCATAAATCATTGTATTTTGCATAAGCTATGCAAATATTTCCAGGGAGAGGGTGATTAGATCATCCTTCTAGTCTTGGAGGCCCCTACCTACCCTTCTCATGCAAAGATAAGAGTGACCAACCCTCCTTAAGGGGATTTATTACTTGATTCAATGGAGATTCCAAGATGTGGGCCTAAGTGTAGCTGACATCAGACATTGACCTTAGGCATAGGAAATTTTTGGTGTATTTTTTTATTTTTATTTTTTGTTACCCAAGGTATCCCCAATCCTTGCATCCCTGACCAAGCATTTCCACTTACCAGTGAGCCTGGGGGCAAAACTAGTCCCTGGGGGGGTGAATCCATAGTCTGCAAGCAATCCCCCCTCTTCAGCCTAGGAGTAGAGTTGAACCCAAGACCGGTGGGGAGAAAACCCACCACCCAAACCAACTCACCTACCCGTGTGGGCTATGTTTGGTGTATTTTTTATTGTGATAAGACCTATGAAAATTGAGTTGAATTTGGCCTATGAACATATACATTCACTTAAAAATCTAGATAATCACATAACAACAATTGTGTCTTCTTATTTGCAGTTTTTTCTTGCCACAATTATCATCAAACAATCATATTTGATCAGATTGATACTCAAAAAAAATATTCAAATTTGGATAGACATTAGGAAAAACATATTTTTCATCATAAATGCATATTTGGTCATTATTTCTGTCTCTATGGAATTTTATGGTGTATATCTAAAGTATATTGTCATGTATCTAAGGCTTTGTAGTGCATATTTAAAACATACTCTCGCATCTAAGGTTCTTCAAAACTATGTATTTGAGAATTAAAATTGTGTATTTGGACATTATTGCCATGTATGTGGATCTTTATAATGCGTTTATGGCATATATCATCATGTATCTGGTATATTTCCATATATTCAGTCACTAGGATTAAAAGATCTTCTTAACTAATTCCTTTGGATTTCCAATCAGTCAACCATTAGGTCACCATTGTTGCCTTTCCATTTTTAGTCCATTTAGACCTCCATTCATCCAAAAACATCAAAAGATTAAAATATTTCTAATGTCAAAAAGGTTGTCTTGTCCTCACTATCTTGCAATCAAACTTTGTTATCACTCGGTTTCCCTCTTAGATCTATCATCTATGGTGTCATTATAGTCTCTTGAGTTAGGATACTTACCTTGGAATTTATCATCTCCTAGGAAGACATATCTTACTTGATCTATCAATTTGTGGCTATCTATCATAGTCCTAATCCTATCCTCATTTGGGAACTCATTTTAGGACCTTTGCAAGGCAAACTCCCGAATTTTGGTCATTGTTACATCTTTTCTTCATCCATCATCCTTGGTCATTTCATTCATCCACCCACATCAAAACCTTCTCCTTTTTATGGTTTAAACTAGAGCCCAAAGACTTAGAAGAGAAGTGAAAGGAGCTCTAAGATCTTAAGACATGAACACATACACTTATGATGAAGAAGAATTTTACAATACCAAAACTTTTGAAAACCGTAGTAGTATGCATGATTTAGATGAGGATTCATTAAACTCATAAAAACTTCAAGAAATTATTTGTTCAACTCAAAATTGAATGAGTTGCTTGAGATAATTTTATGCAAGAACCCACAACATTAATTCATGATGCTTTCCCAAGAGGGTGTCAAGGTACCCTCTGATTTTGATATATCCCAACTTACAGAAGACAATCACAATCAAGATGTTTTGGGTAATAGCCAAAATAAACATAGAGATATCCCTATGTTTGAGTCACTTTATCCCTTTTGCACAAAATAGATACTCCTATCTGCACACACACTTGACAAACCCATGAGAAAACTCATACCAATGGTCGTCATGCTCAAAGAACTATCAATACACATACTAATGGCCAACATCAAGACCAACATCAAGAAGCCAATCAAGGCCATAACCGCAATTGTACTTCCATGAGACAACCTCACAATACCTTTTATGAGCATCTCCAAGATCATACTAATTACCAACATCAAGACATCAATCAAGGTCATAATTGTGGTCATACTTACATGAGAAAAACTCATGCTACCTTTGATAAGAACCACCAAGGTCATACTCAAGGCCAACATCAACATACCTACCAAGACCATAATTATGCTCATGATTATAGTAGACACCCTCATGTTACATTTAAAAATCAACAACAAGGTCATGCTTTCAATACCAACCATACTAATGGTCATGATCCTCACACTCATCTGAGGCCTTATGTTCAATATTAAAACTATGACCCACATAGCTACATTCCTCCACCTGGCACCTAATATCCTAGTTACATTCCTCCTTCCAATGCTCATCAAAATTATTTTGTTCCTCCTCCTCCACCACCCAATGACTTGGGCATAGGGACATATCAAAGAAATAAATAACCTCCTAAGGATGATTTACAACAACAAGTGAAGAAATTCCAACAACAAATGGTTGTATACATACACCAGTCAAGAATTACATACTTCAGGATATTTGTCCTTATCATTTTGACAAGATTATACCCTTTCCACCCTTTCCCACTAAGTTTGATGTGCCTAAATTTGACAAGTACAAGGGAAAGGGTGATCCCAACAAACATATTAGAGAATTTTTCAATGCTTGTATAGAGGTTTCCCATGAGGATTCTTACTTAGTGTGCCTCTTCCCTTGTAGTCTAAGGGGATAAGCTATGGAATAGTTTTCACGATTACTACATGGGATTTGTTCTTGGGGTGACTTGGCTGATAAATTTATTCAACACTTCTCCTACAACATTAAGCATGATATTTCAGTGAGGATGTTATGTACCATTAAACAATGCAATGGAGAATCATTTTCATCATTTTTGCAAAGATGGAGAATTTTGGCTAGTAGTTTCTCTTATCATGTGCCACAAAACAATTGGTTAATATGTTCACACAAAACCCAAATAGGGAAATTGGATATGAACTTCACAAGTTATGCCTAACCACATTTCAAGACATTGTTGAGAAAGGTCTATCTATTGAGAAGGTCCTTATTAAGCAAGGTCTTATCAAAAAGTTTAAACAAACAAAGATGATCCTAATATTGTTGTGTAGTTAGGTCGGATCCCTTCTAGGGCCGACCTAGTGCACAAAATGCCAAGTGGTCTGTCGGCCTTGGCATTTGAATATCTTAGTTGTATGAGTCTAATTTCTAGGGCAGGCCCTATTTGGGCGAACCACTTGTGTGTAACTTGTGATTAAGTTAAATGTAACTTGCCACTAAGGGAGACTCATATGTAACTTGTAATATATAGGTTTGACCCTATCCTTGGTGCCAATAGCATATGGTCGACTTGAGGTCTATTAGAAGGTATTGATTCATATATATGCAAGGTCATGATTGCATCAATAAACATGAATTCAATAACATGAAGAACATGTAGTGTGCTTGGGGGTGACGATAAGAGCTTATCATCTATGGCTAGGAAGGAAACAAATCTGATGTTTACCTATGGTTAACAAGAACTACCATAAAATAAACACCTAATACAAAGGGAAAACCCCACTTTTGGAACAAGAACAAGAATATTTTTAATGATGGGGTTGTGGATGCAAGTTTTGTAAAACCTTTAATCTTTCCTAGAATTGGTTCATCAAGAAATCAAGTGAATACCCAAAGGGAAACAATGCCTATCACACAAAGTAAATACACACCTTTGAGAGAACCAATTCAGTCAGCATTACAGAAGTTGGTTGTTAATAAGCTTATTACTTTACTAGAAAATTGACCTTTTGAACCAAAGGCTAAGCACACATGATGGAATAATAATGAATTTTATGAATATCATATAAACAAAGGGCACAAGACTAGAAATTTTCATAATCTTAAGAATATTAATCAATACCTCATTTAAAATGGTGTGATTCAAGTTGAGGGACATACATCTAATGAATAACATACAATGTTTAAGGATCCTTTCTCAAAAAATGATAAAGGAAAAACTCCTAATACCAATACTGATGCCAATACCAATATTGCCAATCTTTCTTATGAATATACAGTCAACCACATTTTTGAGATTGATCATCATGTGTCTACCATATTTATCAAGAACAAAACCCCTAAATGTAATGTAACAACTCATCAGGGTAAGGTCACTCTATAAGGCACCACCTCTAAACCCTCCTCATCCTCCAATAAATATGGCACTGTTGAGCAACATAGAAAAACACCAGCCCACATATCCATTATTGAGCTTTTTACGCATATCCCCTTCACATAAGTCTATCTTGGATAAAACCTTGCAAAAAACCTTCATTCCTACCAACCTAAATATGGATCAGTTCAAGCCATGGAGGAACGTTTATCCTTACCTCATCATCTTACATTCACAAAACATGATGATATGTCCCCCTAATAACCTTAAAATGCACCCCACTATACGGAAGCTATTGTCCATAAACATCGAATAAAGTGAGCCTTGATAGATAGAGGAGCAGGTATAAACATTTGCACTTTGAAAGTAATTTTAGCATTGGGATTCTCTGAAGGGTCTGTAGATTCCAAGATAAATATAACAATAAAAGTATATGATGATGAAGAATGCTCATCAAAATGAACAGTCACCTTACCAATCAGATTTGGTCCAATAGTACAAGACATTGTCTATCAAGTTTTTAAACTTCATCTCACATATAACATCCTCTTGGGTTCTGCTTGGATCCATTCCATGTGAGTATATACTTCCATGTACCATCAATTCATCAAGTTCTCTCACAATAGAATAGAAGTTACCATTCTCACAAATCCAAATCTATATATATTACATTAAGATTCATACTATGACAGAAGCTAAAATACCTATCAACCAAGAAGCCAATTCATCATCATCTTATGTCTATCCTAAGTTATCAAAAGCTTCCACTTCCAAGCAACATGAGATCAAGGCTAAGGTCAAAAATAATAGAATGGGAGAATATAGTTTGCAAGAATCCATGTATCTTACACAATTTATTGACTCCCCTAAGATTTATGGTAGACCACAATCTTCACAACTTGTGACAATGGTTACCATCAAGTGGGATCCCACAAATTTTACTAGATAGGGTGAAATGAAAGATGAAGACATTTTCAAGATGTTATTTAAAGACCCAGAGAAACATGCAGATCATGACAACATCGAAACACATGTTGATAATTGTGGAAAAGGCTTCAAATTCTTACAAAAAATGGGATATGATGATAAAGGCCCACTTGTCTTGCAAAAACAAGGAATCATGGAAACTATCCAACCAAAATTAGTACCTAATAAATAAAGAACTAAAGGATTGGGATGTGCACCCTTGTGTTTCCATGGCTCTGGATCTCAAGCATCATTACAAATTGGTCCTTCAAGTTATAATGATGAGAATACACCAATAGCAGAACATCGTCCATCTACATATTCCACTGAATTGGAATGGGACTTTGATAAGTCATCGAGTAACTATAATCTTGAGGAAACTTTAAGAGAGCTTGGTGAACCTACTTTTGAAGAAAAGTCCAGAGTTGGTCAAATGTCAATAAGTCAAACACCCAAAGATAAGAATACTAGTGACAAAGCATGGATAAAAAACTTTTGGGATGTTGAACCCTCTATGTCTCGAAGCTCTAGGTATAAACTACAAAAAGTGAGAACTCTTGTTGTTGAGTTTTCTTATAATAGTATCGATTAAACCTCTTTCACAATCAAAACTGATGAGGAAAGTACCATCGATGACCCTAATGACATACACAAACTCATGTGTCTTTACCCTTACTGCTTTTGATCTCGGTCAAAACCGATGGCCTTCCACTTATTCACCCTTAACTCATAGATTAGGACCACCAAGAGCCTCTACAACTTAATACATTCCAAAATGATGAGGATATTATTGACTACCTTGGATTGCAAGACGATCTTCCTATCGGGGACCATACAACAAGATTTTTCATTGAACTTGACAATGTGTCTTTCCTTGGAGAGGGTGCCAATCCTTTCAGTTGTAAAACTATTAATATAAAAAATAAAAGGTCTTCTAGTGAAAACTACACTATGGCACTTTTAGGCCATGAAAAATTAAAAAGAGAGGGCATATCCGATGGTGAAAATCTCTCTAAGGTTCTAGAGGATGGAATGCTTGATTCTCTCCCCTTGACATCATATAATGATAAATCACCTATGTTAATGGAAGAGACAATACAACTAATCTTGTGACTGAAGAGGATTTGCATATCATCTATCTTGTAGTATCACTAATAGAACAGGAGCACCCCAATTTTTTTAACTTCTTCAAGGAACATCTGATAAATTTTGCATGGTCATATGTTGATATGCATGGTTTAGATCTTGATATTGTCATTCATCATCTAATGCTAGCACCAAGCACAAAACCAGTAAAATGGAAATTGAGAAAAATGCATCCACAAGTTTCACTCTTACTCAAAATTTAGCTTGAGAAATTACTAGATGTTGGTTTTATCAGGCCTATTGACCACCCAAAATGGATTCAAAATATTATACATGTGGCCAAACCAAATCGCCTTATTCAAGTATGTATTGTCTTTAGAGATGTCAAAAAACCTCATCCCATGGATGAATTTCCACTACCCAACATAGACTTAATTGTTAATCTTACAGATGGACATGTAATGTTATCACTCATCAATGGATTCTCATACTATAATTAGATTAAGATCACAACTGAGGACCAACACAAAACTACTTTAGCATGTCCTTGGGGATCTTTTGTTGTAACATATGCTTTTTGGCCTAAACAACACTAGTGCTACCTATCAGAGAGCTATGACCATAATTTTCCATGACATGATGCATACTTTAATGTAAAACTATCTAGATTCAACCTCTTGGGAAAATCACTCACAAGAAAAAGTCATTTGGGTGTTCTAAATAAAAATTTCATTTGACTAGAGAAATGCAAAGTGTGATTGAATCCCAAGAAATGTGTCTTTTGGGTAACCTCTGGGAATATTCTAGGATACATAGTGTCACAGTGAGGTATTGAAGTTGGTCTCATGAAACTCAAAGCTATTATAAAGATGCCTCTACCAAAGAATATCGGTCAATTAAGATCATTACAAGGGAAGCTATAGTCAATTAGAAGATTTATTGCTCAACTTGCAGACAAGTGTCATCCATTCACACATCTTCTACACAAGAACATCAAATTCATATGGAATGATCGATTTCAACAAGATTTTTAGATGCTCAAAGACTATCTTATGAATCCTCATTTAATCATGCTACCAATCGAAGGAAATCCCCTACTTCTTTACATATCACCAACAACTACACTAGGGACACATTTAGCACAACAAGACTATGAAGGAAAATAATGAGCCACCTATTATATCAGACACATATTAGTAGGATATGAGTCATATTAAACTCATATTGAGCATGCATGTCATGCCATAGTTTTTTTCTCACAAAAAGTGTAACACTACATGCTCACTCATAAAACAAAACTCATACAAAAAACCAATCCCCTAAAGTACTTATTGAGCAAACAATCTCCTACAGACAAATTGCTCAAATAGGTAATGGTCCTCATTGAATTTGATATTGAGTATATTGAGACAAAATCCATCAAAGGAAAATTTATTGTATACCAATTAGCCAATGCTCCTATGATAGATGATCATCCATTGGTTCCAAAATTTCTAGATGAATCTATCCCAACAGTAACAACTTCAATATTATGGCAACTCTACTTTGACAAATCATTCACATAGCATGGTACAGGTGCAAGAATCCTTTTTGTCACACCATAAGGTGATTGTATTCCAAAATCATATAGACTATAATTCCCTTGTATGAACAACATAGCAAAATATGAGGAACTCACTAAAGGTCTACGGATTTCCATTCAATGGAGGATCTAAGAACTTCATGTTTTTGGTGATTTCCAATTAGTTATCTGACAAAAAAACAATCACTACTAGACAAAGGATGAAAAGTCGATTCTTTACAAATAGATGCTTGATGACTATTGGGTGAATATTTTGTCACTAGCATACCAATGACAAAATATATAATTCACACGCAGCTATGTCGAGAAATTAATCTCTCCCCTCAACAAGGGGAGGTTCCCTTTGAAATTACTTCTCTAATTAACAAGAAACTAAAATTTGTGGGTAAGTTTCGGGCATATAACTCTCTTTTTTCAGAGTTTATGTAATTTCCCTCCACTTGTTACAATTCTTAATCACTTATGATACTTAAAGAAATGAACAAATCACTCCAACAAATTACACCAAAATATTACAATCGAGAAGCACAAAGTCTTTCTTGAATGTAAATTTAACTAAGCTAAAGATTACAAACGATAATAAATTTAACTTGCAGCCCAAAGTCTTCAAGTATAAATTCCCAATTCCTTAAACTACAAGTAACAACAGCAATACAAAACCTACTATTAATAACTTAACATCAGAAAATTTCCCAAATATGTAAACAACACAAAGTCTATTTGCACAATTGGAAAGCTCTTTCATAAACTTTAACAATTTCACCAAAAGATTCAAGATCACAAAGAATGATTATGAGAACTAAACATAAGAATGATTCCAATCACAATCAAAATCTTCAGTCCAACACAAAGTTTGGAAACTAGTGGATTGCTATCTTTATTTCCTTGAATCCACTTTTTTACATCAAAAGCACAAAGTCTTAATTGAGATTAAAATTGGGCAGAGTTTTGCTAATCATATTAAAGATAAAATATATATAAATGAGGGTCCTCCTTATATAAGAAAAGAGTGGAGAAAAATGTGGGCACAGTTGACTAATTCAACTACACAGTCCCACTTGACTATAACTACAATAGAAAGAAAATATGCAGTTGCGAAAAAACTTGCAGCATCTAAAAATGCAACTACATGAAAACTTAGTGTCGGTGTGACACTTTATTCTTCAATTTCTTCCCTTTGGATTTACTTGGAGAAAAGTCAGTTATCCACCAAAATCTGCAACATTTTCATCACGAAAATCAACATTCAACATTAGGTCGTTAGCTTCAAAAATCCAGAAAGATGCCTAAAAGATCAAAATCACCCTTAGACAAAAAGACAGAAAAAATAGCAAATCGGGTTTTAAAACTCGATTTCCACTTGGGTAGGTCAAGGATGCAGGTCGGGTTTTAAAACCCAATCTGCAGTAGGTAAAAACCTAGGTTGTAGGTCGAGAAAAATTTTCTGACATGCACATAGGCAAACTTGCAGGTCGGGAAAAATTCCCCGACTTGCACTTAGACTGGCAGGTCAGGAAAAAGTTCCTAACCTGCACATAAAAATAGACCTGCAAGTTGGCAAAAATTCTTCGACCTACACTTAGACCGACGAGTCAAGAAAATTCCCAACTTGCACATAGGCAGACTTGCAGGTCAGGAAAAATTTCCTGACCTGCACTTAGACCGGCAAGTCGGGAAAAATTTTCCAACCTGCACATAAAGGCAGACCTGCAGGTCGGGAAAAATTTCCCAACCTACACTTAGACCGGCAGGTCGGGAAAAATTCTTGACCTGCACATAGGCAGACTTGCAGGTCAGGAAAAATTCCCTGACCTGCACTTAGACCGATAGGTCAGTAAAAAATTCCTGACCTACACATTGGCAGACTTGCAGGTCGGGAAAAATTCCCCGACCTACACTTAGACCTACAAGTCGGGAAAAATTTCCCAACCTACACATAAAGAAAGACCTACAGGTCGAGAAAAATTCCCCGACCTACACTTAAACTGGCAAGTTAGGAAAAATTTCTTGACCTGCACATAAAGACAGACCTGCAGGTCGCGAAAAATTCCCCGACCTACACTTAGACTGGCAAGTCGGGAAAAATTTCCCAACCTGCACATAAAGGAAGACCTGCAGGTTGGGAAAAATTCCCTGACCTGCACTTAGACCTGCAAGTCGGGAAAAATTTCTCAACCTGCACATAAGGGAAAACCTGCAGGTCGGGTTTTAAAATCTGACCTGCATTACTTGGCAGACCAAAACTGCACTTCAGGTTTTAAAACCCTACGTGCAAGAAAACACAAGAAACACTACATTTTAGGTTTTAAAACCCAAAGTGGAGACAAAATATAAAATAAAAGATGAAGGTAAAAACATGAAAATGACAAAAATGGAGACGCAAACCAACACGACTTATGAGGGAAGTCGACTGACCTTGGAGGACGTAGGCTATGAAATGGAAAAGTTTCATAGGGGTTGTACCACGATTAAGGTTAGCTGAAATTGGTGACAACAACTGGCTCTGACTGGGGAACAACCTTCACTAATGAAAGTTGTAGAATCTAGAAATCCAAGTGTTTGTATCCATTGGGCTATAGATTCAAGCAACAAAGACACAGACAACAAGACTGACGCAAAGCAACCCATTGAAAATAAGACAAAAACTTATGCAATTGCACTTATTGAAAAAGGAAACTAACCTAACCTAAACTAACTGACCATGGAAACCTTCTTAAATGAAACCATTCACGAGTTCACCAAAGTAGGTGCCTTTCTTTAGTAGCTTGCATTTCCTTGCATGATCATTACACAACCATTAGAAGCATGAACAATTGTACCAGGACTTGATGCAAAACTCCTTGGAAAAGATAAACAAACTCACCTTCCTCTTGAAATTAATCATATGTATTGCTACTCCAAAGTAGATATTTGAAACCAGATTTCTCTTGCTTAGCTGAAAAATGCATGTTTGGCCTCTTCCTCGAGTGTATCTTCAAGCTCATATACAAGTGGAACCTCTGGATCTCCATTGGATTTCAACCAAGCAAGATGTCTGATTGGACATCCTCTTGATGAGACAAAAATGTAATTCTTCTTGATGATTACACCTTTATCAGCTACTTCTTCAATTACAACCTCATGCTAAAAAGAATGAGTTTCTTCATGTGAGTCAATTGAAAACATGACTGCATTGCTTACCTCAACATGTTGTTCACAAACTTCAGATTTGAGAGGATCATCAACAAGACTTGAACAAAACTCTTCTATAGTACTCATGAAATGATCTTCATCAAGTTGTAGGGTAGGTCTCTTATGCATGATATGTCCAAGTTCATGACCTTGGAACATGAATGCATTCATTTCAACTTGACTGTGATCTTCATGCATGTTCATCTTTTCACATCTCATGATGTGATTGTCCTCCTCCATGGTACCTGGCATGGTCTTTTCTTTTTGTTCAATAGCTTTCTGGAACTGCATAAACCAGATTTGAGAGTCACCAGCTATGTCTGCTTCCTCCTCTTGGAATAGAATAGCAAGATCACTTTGTTCAGATTCAGAGTCCTCCACTGCTACATTTGTTGATGGTGCCTCAAGTGCAAGCCCTTCTGGTGGAAAAGGAAGTTTGTCTTGATTTCTAGCTACATAACAAGGAGCAGTATTTGGACATGGCCTCCTAGGAATGTCTTCATAAAGGGAAGAAAATACACCTTGAGCTATTTGCTTTTTGAGGGCAAGCAACTCATTAGCCAACCTTTTCACCATGGTATCTTCTCTCTTGGTAGACCATGATCCCAAAGAAGAGTTTTTTTGGACCCATTTGGCTCTATCTTTATCTTACCCACAAAGATAAGATCATCTTCAACCTCAACTACTAAGGTTTGTGCAGCTGTAAGGTTACCTGGAACTTCTCTTCTCAACAAGAAACTCACCTTAGGTGACTGAGCATTCATGAAGAAGCACTTCAAATTTGCAGCGGTAGGCTGAGAAGCAACCGGAATGCAGTTATGCAGCTTGTTGAATTTAGCAACAAATTCTCGCATGGGCTCTTGCGCTTCTTTCTTCATTTGAGTCAATTGCGCCAAGAGCGCATGCTCATCTTCTGCAGGTTTGAACCTTGCGTCAAACCTTGTTTTGAGGCTAACCCAATCTGTGATAGAATTATTTGGTAAATGATAAAACCAATCAGTAACTACACCTTGTAAGGTCTCAATAAATAACCTTACAGATACATCTTCATGCTCAACTCCTAAAACACCACACGTAATATAAAATGCAGTGATGTATTCATCAAGATGTTGAGCACCATCACCCAAAAACTTGGGAAAGTTCTTCCGTGAACCATCAACAAGAACATGTAAGGGTAGAGTCAAGTTCAACGAACCAAAAGCATTCCCCCAAGGACCTTGAGCTTCCATTTTACATATCCTTGGTGAAAGTTTGATAAATTATAAGGAAATGAATTACAATGAATAGGATATCGGTATACTTCAACCAAAAGCATGAGGTTTTTGGATGCGTATCGTATCCCCAGCAGAGTCACCAAAAAATGGTGGCGAATATTTTGTGACTAGCGTACCAATGACAAAATATATAATTAACACACAACTATGTCGAGAAATTAATCTCTCCCTTCATCAACGGGAGGTTCCCTTTGAAATTTCTTCTCTAATTAACAAGAAACTAAAATCTGTGGGTAAGTTTCGACCATATAACTCTCTTTTTTCAGAGTTTATGTATTTTCCCTCCACTTGTTACAATTCTCTATCACTTACGATACTTAAAGAAATGAACAAATCACTCCAACAAATTACACCAAAATCTTACAATTGAGAAGCATAAAGTCTTTCTTGAATGTAAATATAACTAAGCTAAAGTTTACAAACGATAAGAAATTTACCTTGCAACCCAAATTCTTCAAGTATAAATTCCCAATTCCTTAAACTACAAGTAACAACAGCAATACAAAGCCTACTACTAATCACTTAACATAAAAAAAATTCTCAAATATGTAAACAACACAAAGTCTATTTGCACAATTAGAAAGATCTTTCATAAACTTTAACAATTTCATCAAAAGATTCAAGATCACAAAGAACGATTATGAGAACTAAACATAAGAATGATTCCAATCACAATCACAATCTTTAGTCCAACACAAAGTTTGGAAACTAGTGGATTGCTATCTTTATTTTTTTGAATCCATTTTTTTACTTCAAAAGCACAAAGTCTTAATTGAGATAAAAATTGGGTAGAGTTTTACTAAGCATATTAAAGATAAAATATATACAAATGAGGTTCCTCCTTATATAGGAAAAGAGTGGAGAAAAATGTGGGAACAGTTGACTAATTCAACTGCATAGTCCCACTTGACTATAACTACAACAGAAATAAAATATGCAGTTGCGAGAAAACTTGCAGCATCTAAAAATGCAACTACATGAAAACTTAGTGTCGATGTGGCACTTTATTCTTCAATTTCTTCCCTTTGGATTTACTTGGAGAAAGGTCAGTTATCTACCAAAATCTGCAACATTTTCATCACAAATATCGACATTCACCATCAGATTGTCAGCTTCAAAGATCCGAAAAGATGCCTGAAAGATCAAAATTACCCTTAGATAAAAAGACAGAAAAAATAGCAAATTGGGTTTTAAAACCCGATTTACACTTGGGTAGGTCAAGGCTGCAGGTCGGGTTTTAAAATCTGCTCTGTAGTTGGGGAAAACCTAGGTTGCAGGTCAGGAAACATTTCCCAACATGCACATAGGCAAACTTGTAAGTCGGGAAAAAATCCCCAACCTGCACTTAGACCGGCAGGTTGGGAAAAATTTCCTGACCTGCACATAAAGGCAAACCTGCGGGTCAGGAAAATTTCTTTGACCTGCACTTAGACCGACAGGCTGGGAAAAAATTCTCGACCTACACATAGGTAGACTTACAGGTCGGAAAAAATTCGTTGACCTGCACTTAGACCGGCAGGTCGGGAAAAAATTCCTGACCTACACATAAAGGCAGACCTACAGGGCGGGAAAAATTCCCCGACCTGCACTTAGACCGGTAGGTTGGGAAAAATTCCCAACCTGCACATAGGCAAACTTGCAGGTCGGGAAAAATTCCTCGACCTGCACTTAGACCGACAGGTCAAAAAAAAATTTCCAACCTACACATAGGCAAATTTGTAGGTCGACAAAAATTCCCCAACCTGCACTTAGATCGACAGGTCGGGAAAAATTTCCCGACCTGCACATCAAGGAGGACCTGCAGGTCGGGAAAAATTCCCCAACCTACACTTAGACCGGCAAGTCAGGAAAAAATTTTTGACCTGCACATAAAGGCAGACCTGTAGGCTGGGAAAATTTCCTCGACCTACACATAGACCGGCAGGTCGGGAAAAATTTCCCGACTTGCACATAAAGGAAGACCTCCAGGTCGAGAAAAATTCTCCAACCTGCAATTAGACCTACAGGTGAAGAAAAATTTCCCGACCTACACATAAGGGCAGACTTGCAGGTCGGATTTTAAAACCCGACCTGCATTAGTTGGCAAACCAAAACTACACTTCGGGTTTTAAAACCCGACGTGCAAAAAAATACAAGAAACACTACATTTCAGGTTTTAAAACTCGAAGTGCAGAAAAAAGATAAAATAAAAGATGAAGGAAAAAACATGAAAATGACAAAAATGAAGATGCAAACTGCCACGACTTATGTGGGAAGTTGACCGACCTTGGAGGACGTAGGCTACAAAATGGACAAGTTTCATAGAGGTTGTACCACAATTAAGGCTAGCTGAAATCAGTGACAACAATGACTTAAAGAAATACCTCACAAAAATAAGCTTTAAGCATATTCCTAGAGACAACAACAGAGTTGTTGATGCAATGACAACTATTGTATCTTTGATTGACTTGTCATAGAATACAACTCATTATGAGTTATTGGTATATAATCTCTTAATCCCTGCATATGAGATCCCTCTCTTTGAGCTTATATGTGTTATCAATCCTAATTCCCCTTGGTATGGTGACATTTTCACTTACATTCGAAACAACACTCTTCCACCTAACCTTTCCAACAACCAATGTTGTACCTTTATCGGCCAAACCTCTCGCTACGTAATCATTTCCAACACACTTTACAACAAATTTCTTGATGGTACTCTCCTTAGATGTATAGAGTGTGAGGAATTCCAAAGCGCAATACCTGAGGTACATAAAGGTATATGTGGGGATCACTTTAATGGTCCAACCTTAGTTAAGAAACTAAAGAGGACTTGTTACTATTGGCCCACTATGGAGAAAGATACCTATCAGTTTGTTAGAAAAATGTAAGCAATGTTATATTTATGGAGACTTGATACATACTCCAACACAAGAACTACAACTAATCGCAACACCTAGTTCCTTTTGTCAATGAGGACTCGATCTCATGGGTAAGATTCATCCTCCATCCTCCAATATTCATAAATTTATAATAACCACAATTGATTACTTCACGAAGTGGATTAAATTTGTTCTCCTCACACAAGTTACTGGTAAATAAATCGCCACATTTATCCTAAACTACATTATATGTTGGTATAGTGTTCCTTTTTTGGTCATCATGGATAATGGGTGTCCCTTCAAAAATATGAATTTTCATGACCTTTGTGACAAGTTCCATATCCAACACCATTTCTCCACTCCATTCTATCCCAAATGAAATGGTCAAGTTGAGGCGTCTAAAAAAAATATCCAAAAAATCCTCAAGAAGACAGTCAATGACGTTGGTGATGATTGGCACATCCAACTTAATTTTTCCTTATGGGCATACTGTACAAGTCTTCACACCCCAACTTACACCATACCATACTCACTTGTCTATAGCATTGAATCTATCTTATCCATTAATGTCTAGTTACCATCATTACGGGTCTCCTTGTGTGACCTTATCAATGATGAGGATTACAGAGTCTCCCGACTTTAGGATCTTGAATTATTGCATGAGCATAGACCTACGCTTTCAATCGTCTTAAAGAATACCAACAGTGCATGAGTCACAGCTAAAATCATAAGGGAAAGCCTCATACATTTGAGGTAGGTGACTTGGTTCTCAAAAAAAATCCTAAGAATCAACAAGATCAAGAGAAACGGGGCAAATTTGAACCTAACTAACCTGGACCCTCTAATACCCTAAAAATGGTCATCTAAACCATGAGCCCCTAATCTCGACAATGTCACCAAGGTCCTAACCAAAGGCAATTAAATAAATCTTGAGCACACAATTAATCCTTTAATTATCAAATGTCACATGGCAAATTAATCACCCAATATTTATTAAATATTTATTTAATTAATTAAATCATTCCAAGTAAATTATTTTAAAACAATTACCTTATTTATTTTAATTGAATATCCTTGCATATTTAATTAAATAAATCAATTTGTCATTAAATCATCAAAAAGAGGAATTAATTTAATTAAATGAATCAATTGAGCACAAATCTTCAAAAAAGGAAATAAATTAAAAAAAAGGAATTAATTGACCAAGAAAGAATTAGAAATTGAGAAAAGAAATCAATTGGAGATAATCTTGGAAAACAAATCAAAAAATTGATAAATAATCTCAAAGAAAGCAATTAAAACAATTATATCTTAAAATTGAATGAAATAGAGAATAAATCAGTTTTTTTCTGATTTTATCTTAATTTTAGTTCAATTTCCTTTAAAATTGAGAAAAGCATCCAATCACATCAATTCAGCTAGATTGTGCTTCCTTTTGAAAAATCTTGACCGCTCATCATCATTTTATCTCAGCCGTTGGTTTCTTTCTGAATTTCTATAAATTCAGGCTCTCATCTCTCATTCAAAAAAGGCTGGAGAATATATTGTTATTATACTATTTTTGCTCTAGACTCATTCAGATATATTGCATATTTATTATTTCATATTGATTAAATAATTTAGCTTAATATTGCTTAAATCTTGTTAGATCAATATTGCATCCTGTATGCGGGAAAAATGGGCTGATAAAACTCAATATGTGAAAATATTGCTAAATGACTTGTCCACACACACACACAGGACTTCTTGATGCAAGCTATGGAGTAATGTAGTGTTACTCAGCTTCCCAAGGAGGGTCCCATGGTTCTCTATCTCACAATGTCCCTCAAACCAATGTTTTTGCTCTCAGATCACTGAGCAAAATGGTTTAGGGATGGCAAATGCGAGAACGAGAGATGCTTTGATAGATTTTAGTATGAAATGGAGTTTAAGCTATGTGTGACTCTACAATGCAATAAACTAAATGATAAGATGACAAGATTAGTATGAATGCTATCCTAGCATACTATATTTAGTCTATGATTGAGCTAAAATGATAAAGAAATTATTCTAAACATGCATATTAGTCTAATTCCTGATCTAAAAGAGGCTAAATGAGGAGCATATATGAAATGAGAAAGCTTGAAAGAATTTGAGCATAAGTATAATGCTTCAAATTTGAAAGATGATCGTTGAGAATGGAGGAGTGAGAGCTCTATTTATAGCATAAACAGGGCAATGGATGGTCAAGATTGAATGGTTTAATCAAGGGCCAGGTTTGAAAGTTGGGGATCCATGTGCACAATTGGCATCAATGAAATGGTGACAAGTGTCAACATAGGGTTGGGTTGAGAGAAGAGGTTGGAGGCATTAAAGGCCTGAGAAGACCTCATGGTTATCTAAAGGCTAAGGGTCAAGTCTAAGTTAGGCTTACCCACTGGATTAAGAGTTAATCCAAGGATAAACCTTTGTGCAAATGATTAAGAGATAATCATGGTCAAAGCGTTAATGGCCTAATGAGACCCTTGGGTTGGATAGAGGTTGAGTCAAAACAAATGTTTTAACCATGTGGGAGGATTTGAATTAACCATTAATGGTTATTGGAGACTTTGGGGATTAAGTGGTTGAAGGTTGGAAGCCTTCAATGGTTTTCAAAGACTTTGAGGATTTTGGTGGTTGAAGGTTGAAAACCTTTAATGGTTATCAAAGACTTTGAGTTTTTGAGAAGTGACTTCCCTTTGCTTAGGGATGTGACAAAATTTAGAGGAGGGTTAGGTTAATTAGAAGTGATTAGAAGATTCTAGAAGGGATTAGAAAGGGGTTTGGGATTTTGCAAGTGGATGGAGGGATAATAGGATTTAATTGAAATAATTTAATTCATTCAATTTGGCTATAATTAAATAAATTTGATTTATTCAATTTGGGATAACTATTTAATTAAATTTGAATTTAATTAAAAGTGGATAGGGGGGATTTAATTGAATAAAATGATTTATTCATTAAATGGGTATAGTGAATTTTATTTAAATAAATTGAATAATTTATTTAATTAAATAGAAGAATGTGGATAATTTAATTAAATTGGATTTAATCAAATAGAAAAATGAACATAAAATATTCATTTAGGAATATGGTCAGTTTTATACGTCTACACATCCATCTAGCATTCATCATGATCATATAGATAAAATCCTTCGTCTTGATGTTGTCTAGTCCTAGTATTGCTAAATAACCTGAGAGCAATCTTATACTCACATCTTTTAGAAGGCAATGGGTTGATTTGTTATGGTTTACTATTCATTGATTATACCTGATTAACCATGCATGTAATGACTTGATTGAAGTGTTATGTCTTGCAGATACAGGTCCACTTTTCACACACACATTTATGGCGCCCACCATGGGGCAGAAAACATATTTTTCAGCCTCAAAATCATTTTTTTTATCCTACAGGTTTCGTCCGTACAATCTCTGTGAAATATCATATGAGCAGTTTCACTGCATCATACAACATTATATTGACGCCTCCAGTTTCTCGTACAAAACAAGATCATATCCTTTACATTCTTGTACGAATCAGAATATGCACTCGTACGATATACTAATTCTTTTATACTCTGTTGTTCTATGTTGAATTATAACTCATACAACACTCTGCTTATGCTATCTTTTTTCGTTCTGTATTGATTTCTAACTCGTACGATAAAAGCATTTTGTTTTATGAAGATTTTCATATGATTTTGTGTTTTGATAGATTAAAAACAGATTACCTTTTAGGATTTTTTGCTTAAATTTTGATTATGCTAACGCTGACCTTGAATTGTCTTCTGTCTACTTGAGATTTTTATAGCCTAACCAATTTCTTGTAGGACGCTTGTCAAAGAATCTATCAATCAAGCATACGCTTGTCCAAGAATAAAAACAACATGATTACTGATGTGTTGTTTTTGCAGGTTGTCTAAAGAGAAAATCGACCAAATATTGTGTATTCATTTAGTATTTTTTTAGGCACCTAACTTGCTATCTGGTTAATAAACAAATTTGTTTTTTGTGTTTTCAGAAAAAATATAAGAGGTAGGAGAGTATGCTCTTGTCTTTTACAGACAATCAGAAATCTAGACCCTTGAGGCTTTTTCTAAAATTGAGATTTGTGTACCTTTAGCGGGCCTGTCACAATGGGAAAAAGTAATCACCTTGTGAAAATGACCCAAGTGAGTATAGCTAGACCTGAGCATTCCAACTCACTATAATAAATAGGTCTCAGATGATTAAAGTCTCAGAGGATGGGATTATGTGAGTTTTCTCTTTGAGATCTCTCATATCAGGCATTTTGTAGGGCCTCACGATCTCAATCACATTTACGTGACTACAGCTTGTTTCGGTACCTTATCAGGCTATAGGCCTCAATCATGCTTGCATGACTTCAAGGGGTAATTTCAAATAAAATTCCTGACTAAGAAGTATAAGATAGAAGCTACCTGATTCACCTCTCAAAGGTTGATAATCTTTGTGCAAGAGAGATAGTAACTCTCCCAAGACACTTGCCATATCGTGCCCCCATTAGCGTTTGGAGTCGGCTAATACAGCGTTGAGAATCCATTGCGTGAGACTCAGCGGCCATATTCTATATAGATATTGGGTGTGTACCTAAGTTAGCAAGCAAAGGTTTTCTTCTCTAAGCCAACTTCCATAGGGTTAGCGTGTTGTGATTGGAATTATTATATATCTTGCATGTTTTCTATGTTTTCATCCCCGAAACTAAAAATGAAATACTAAAACTTAAAAAAAAAAAAATCAACAAACTCAGTGATAAAACTTTGTCTATGTCACAAACTAGTCTATCATGGTCAAAAAATCAGTCCATCTCAGAATTTGTCATACTCAGTTGTCATACTCAGCCATGGAAAAACTCAAATTTTTTTTGCCTCTGCTCTGTGAACAGTCGTACAAGTCTGGTAAATTGTCATCCTGCACCATATCCTATGTCGTACGAGTCTACTAAATTGTCATCCTAAGGTCAATCCTCTGTCGTACGAAACCTAGCAGTCTGTCATTTTAAGCCAAATCCTGTGTCGTACAAGACAGAACTGAACAAGATCATTTGTCGTCCGAGACCTGCCCATTTGTCGTACGGTACTAGGCAGCAACTCGTACAAAATAGAACTGTTGTCATCCTAAAATTGTTATACTATCGTACGGTCTCATAAATATAGTCGTATGAGTCTCTTATTTTGCCAATCCAGAACAGTCAAACCTATCCAAAATAGTTTACAGCGAGCCTAAAACTGGTTATCACCCTCCTGAGCATAAACAACCTTGATAGTGTACCTCTGTCATTGCGTTGCACGATTTTGTCGATCATCTTTAAGCTAGTTCAAACAAACATCTTATCAAACCTAAGTTAACTTAGATAACATCTTACATAGGATAGATCATTCCTGAAACCAGACCAGATCTTATTTACTTCTCTCAATCACTACGTTAAATGAACTACTAGCTACAATTTGATCTTGACTTCTGCAAAACATTTGGCTCTCGGTCCTATCGGTTACAAATGCTTGTTCAAACCAAAAACTCTCGCAGCAAAAGAGACAAAAAAAAAGAAACGCCTTTTTTTTCAAAAGACAATCCATTCGTCAAAGAAAACCCCTTTTACAATAAACCATCCTCGTCATAGATACCAGTTTACGATATACCAATCTTTGGTCACCCCTTATCTCCCACCATGTCTGGGGAAAGACAAGAAAGAGAAGCTAGTAAATGCAACACTCACAAAGATTTCAGAAATCATGCCACTGATAGTGATTCCTCATCAACTGAATCTAAGCTTCCTGAACCTCCTAAAGACGAAGTACATAGATGTCAGAATGATAAAGAATTCCGGAAAATGATGAAGGTCATCATGGCTAGGGAAAAAGAACACTATTTCCTAGAATTAGCAAAACAAGGTGCCAAACTCCCTACTGGTTATAATGTGGAGGCCCTCGTTGCTAAAGAGGAAGAAACACCATTTGGAAAAATGAGAAAACAAATGCAAGCATTACAAACTGTGGTCACAAGAATAGAAAACAAAGATAAAACGCCAAAACAATATTCTCTAGACACAATATGCCCATTCCCATTTGACAAAAACCTTTACATATCTCCATTTCCTTCACGAGTTGAGATCCCAAAATTTGACCAAGTATGATGGTACCTCAGATCCTCGAGATCATGTCAGAGAGTTTTGTCCCAGTTATATGGAGTTTATGCATGATCAAACGTACCTCATGCACCTTTTCCCAAGGAGTTTAGGGGGTCAAGCAATGGAATGGTTCGCAATCCTACCCAAAGGGATAAAAACATTTGAAGAACTAATCCAACTATTTTTACAACAATACTCATACAAAATTCATCACCCAATCACTATGATAAAGCTTTGCAATACCAGACAAAAGACAGGAGAACCCTTTCTCACCTTCCTCCAACGATGGAGAAAGATGTTCTCTAGACATTCACGGACTATCCCAGATCTTGAGAAAATGGATATCTTTGTCAACAACTTAGTCCCTGAATTGAAATAGACTGTCCAGATGCAAGTACACCCTTCATTCAACAAAATGGTAGATAATACCCTCAGAATGGAAGACATGCTTATCAAAAAGGGAGATATGTCACTTTGGAAAGAAATATCACAAGGTTCTAGCTCTAAAGAAAAGAGCAAATACTGGAAATATGGCAAAGATAGCAACAAGAATGTCGTTAGTGATGGAGTGGTAGATACTATCCAAGAAAAAACAAAATCCATAATATTTAACTTGGCCAGTGGCACACAAGCACTCAAGACAGTTGAAACTACAACGGAAAATCCTCCAAAGAAAACAAGGGAGGGTTTAAAGACAAACCTTGGGTCTCAAAACCTAGACGTGATTTTACTCCTCTAGATGAATCATATGAATTGGCTTTTAAAACTTTATTTGAAAATAATCTGATAAAATTACAAGACAATTCTAGACCATATGACCCAGAAATTAGACCCAAATGGTGGAGAGAAAACGAATACTGTGACTACCATCGGAACAAGGGACATAACATAAACCACTTTATGAAACTCCGACATGAAATCCAAGATCTCATTGACGCAGGCAAGATCATTATTGGAAGTCACATGGCTAATGCTGATCATAAGGCTTTTAAAGATCCCTTACCCAATTATGAACAAGGAGAAGTCTCAAAATCCAAGGGAGGAGCTAGAGTCAATTATACTTACACTAATCACGATAATATGATCAACATGATTGAATCTATTCAACCTAAATATTGCAATGTGATTATAGTCCAGGATCATCAAAGTCAAACACAGACTGCTAATGTCGTGACTCACGCTCAAAGGAAGATTTCTCTCCCAGGAACTAGTCCCCCAACTTTTGATCAAACGACATCAAAACTGCCAAATAGACAAAAAGACACAATCATGGCTAAATTGAAACAACTAGCTTCATCGTATTCTCCTGGTCATAGTATTGTTGAACAATTGAAGAGAATCAATGCTCAAATCTCCATTTTAGAACTGCTTAAGATCTCTTCTACTCATAAAGAGGTCCTAGACAAGGCTCTACTTACCACCAGTGTCCCTGAAGATTTAGACATAGATCAGTTTCAATCTATGGTAGGTCACCTAACCTCACCTCATTACCTCACATTCTCTAAAGAAGATGATAATTCACTAATTCACCCACATAACTAGCCATTACACATTGAAGCCATGATTCATAAACACCGCATTAAATGTGTTTTGATAGATGAAGGCATTGGGTTGAATATTTGTACCTACAATCTATTGACACGGCTGGGATTTTCTGAAAATGTCATTGATCCAACAAAGAAAATAACAATCAAGGCTTATGATGAAGAGGAAAGAACTTTTAAGGGACTGGTATCATTACCAATCAGAGTAGGACTTGTGGAAAGAGATGTCATTTTTCAAATCCTAGATCTTCATCTTTCATACAACATCTTACTGGGTAGGTCATGGATTCATGAAATGAAAGCAGTACCATCTACGTATCATAAATGCCTGAAATTTCCTTATAATGGAGTTGAAGTCAGTATTCCTGCCGATACAAGTTGAACCTATAACGCATTAACATAGGGTGTTGATTCTTTTGTTCCTAATAATAGAGCAACTTCTGCAGCTAAAAGCTCAGAATCTTTGCTGAAAGATTTGGAAAAGAAATTGAGAATCACAAACACTGGCATGGATGGTTACAAGATAGAGCCTATACTCTCACTAACGTCTCTTCCTCCATCACCAAGACAGTCAAGAAAACCATCAAAGGGTATGAAGCCACAAATTTCAACTCCAAAAGTCATTTATGATGGCACCTTTATACAGTCCTCTACTTCTCTTGTAGGTGAAATAGAAGGAGATGATGTGCTCAAATCACTTTTCAAAGAAGATAGTGCAGATAAAGAAATACGACATTGTGAGATTTCTCCAACACAATATGGTCTAGGCTATAAGATGCTTCAACGCATGGGATATTCAGGTACTGGTCCTCTTGGCAAACATCAAAAAGGTATTGTTGAACCTATTCAGTTACAAACTAAGTCTATCAATGATAAAGTTGGATTGGGATATGATCCAAGAAAGCAATCGGATCAGAAGCACACATCTCACCATCAACGTAAGTGGAAGAAGAAGGTACTACCTTTAACAATACAAGAGATTAGTACTCACCAAACTCAGGAAGAGTGTGACGCTGAACAACAAGAATTGTTCACCCAGAGAGAGGAACTAGATAGTAATCAAGTTCCAGTTATATCAGCTATAATACCACAGGAAGTAGAAGTTCCAGAGGATATGAGAGACGAAGTGTACAGGATCAGAGAATTGTTTGCACCACTAAATGTTCCAGTCACATATACTAACAGACAACAAGTAGATGACTCAGAAACTTATTCAAATGAGTATGAATGGGGTCCAGATCACATCTCAGATACAGAAACCCTTGAAGATTCAAGGGATATTACAGATGACGCACAAGAGCTGATACACCTAAGAATGCAAAAGGAAATAGAAGAAATCAGACTAAAAAGATAAGAAGACTATGAACGACAGCTGAAGAATGAAAGGACACAAGCAATTCCTTCACCTACCAACCCTCCTAATGAGATAGGACAAATCAGGTATGGAACTACACAAGAAGAACTAGAAGCTATAGAAAAACCAGTCATCAGTCCAGAAGAAGTTGAATGGAACAGACGATAGGGATTAACAAAACCGTCAAAGTCATGTCCACAAGTGTGTCAAGTATAAGCAGTTAATGAACCAAATCACGAAGGAACTTGCAGCATCAAAGATGTGGGTGTTGATACTATATATACCTTTACTAAGCCACTTGAATATGAGTTAGCAACTTCAACCTATGACTCTGATGACTCAGACAGGAGCTCTATTTACGATAATAACTATTCAACAATGCATTATGACTACTCTATCATGAATGATGAGATACTGTCTACTATTACACCACGGTATGTAGTCCAGTCTAAAGTAGGTGACGACACTAGAAGTAGGTCGGTTGGGTTAGGTCCAATAAATACTAACATGAATTTTGGTAATCATGTCGTAACTCCTCCTGGTCTCGAGACACATATGCAAGGTAGTCTTCTGGAACTTGACTGGTCGGTCTGAAGACATGATGATAGTACCGTGAACTCCCTTGAGCCTGTTCCAACCTTATCCTTAATGCATCTCGAACTAATTGATAATACTCTTTATAACCAACCGTTGAATGTACCTACCTTTGCCAATGACTATACACTAGCCTACTACCTCAATGCAGTTGAACCCATGTACTCTTCCACCAGCGAACAGAATGAAAACATGACGAAAGCAAATATCAGGTATCTTAGTTGCAAAAACAAGAAAAAAAAGAATAAAAGATCTGATGGTGAAAACCACGTTGTGGCGGTGTCAGACTCTAAAAAAGAGAAAATAAAGGACACACCTAAAGGTGAAAACCTCTATGAGGCGCCTGAAGGTGAGATACTTGATATACTGCCAAGTCACTTCCAGGAGAGATCTTCCATATTGATTGAGCCAACTCAGCCAGTAAACATTGGGAGTTAGGAGACACCACACATCATTCATTTAGCTCAATCACTATCAACAGAAGAGTTAAAAGATTTTGGCAACCTTTTTCTAGAAAAGAAGAACAACTTCGCATGGACATACTCAGATATGCCAGGACTAGATCCTGATCTCATCATGCATCACCTCTCTATTATACCAGGAGTAAAACCAGTCAAACAAAAACTCCGAAAGATGCATCCTCATATGGCACTGCTAGTTAGAGCTATAGACTACACATAATGGATATCAAATATAGTACCTGTATCAAAGGCAGACAAATCTATTAGAGTTTGCACAGACTTCAGGGATCTCAACAAGGCATGTCCAAAAGATGATTTTCCATTGCCCAACATTGACATGATAGTAGATATGACTACTAGATATGAGATGTATTCATTAATGGATGGATTCTCTGGTTACAATCAGATCAAGATAGCACCTAAAGATCAAGAGAAGATAGCTTTCACATGTACGTGGGGAACCTTCTATTGGAATGTTATGTCGTTTGGTCTAAAGAATGTAGGAGCAACTTACCAAAGAGAAGTAACCATTATCTTCCATGATATGATGCATAAAAACATGGAAGATTATGTTGATGACACCCTGGTAAAAACTATGAAGAGATCTATGCATATTCAAGAGCTAGGCCTCATACTAGATAGAATGGAAAGATTCAAGCTCTGCTTAAATCCAAAAAATTGTGCATTTGGAGTAACATCACAAAAATTGCTTGGGTACATAATATCAGGAAAAGGAATTGAGGTTGACCCTAAAAAGGTCCAAGCTATAATGGAAAATCCTCCACCCAAGAATATCAGTCAGATGAGAAGTTTACAAGGCCGCCTTAAGTCAATAAGGTGTTTCATATCTCAGCTAGCAGACAAAGCTCAACCCTTCATGAAGGTATTGAAGAAAGGGATTCAATACAACTGGGATAAAGATTGTGAATGACATTTACAAAAAATCAAAGAATATCTTTCTAATCCACCCATAGTAATGCCACCGATTCAAGGTAAGCCACTGATCCTGTACATATCAGCTACAGATACTTCACTGGGGGCACTTCTAGCACAACAGGATGACAATAAAAAAGAACGAGCTATTTATTGCATCAGCAAAACATTGGTGTCATATGAAATGAACTATACTATAATAGAGAAGGCATGCTTAGCATTGGTCTTTGCATCACAAAAATTAAGGCACTATATGTTGGCACATTCTATTAAGCCGGTAGCTAAGATTGATCCACTCAAATATCTTCTCAGTAAAGCTATGCTTACAGGAAGACTGCCAAATGGGTCATGGTCCTTACAGAATTTGACATTGAATATGTGGAACGTACAACCATCAAAGGACAGGTTATTGCAGACCAACTTGCTGAAGCTCCACTTGAAGACAGTCAACCTTTGCATATAGAATTCCCAGATGAATCAATCATGCACCTTACCAAACAATCATGGAAGATGTTCTTTGATGGGTCTTTTACTCAACATGGTTCTAGTATCGGAATACTTTTTATTACTCCTTAGAAATACTCAATTCTAAAATCTTATAAGATTCTCTTCCCTTACACAAACAACATTGCAGAATATGAAGCTTTGGTAAACGGGATCAAGCTGGTCATCGAGTGGAACATCGTGGAATTACACATCTATGGAGATTCTCAACTCATTATCAACCAAATCAATGATCTATATCAGACAAGAGATGAGAAACTGATGCCTTACAAGAAAATGGTGGATGATCTCAAGAAATATTTTACCTCTGTATCATTTCAGCAGATCCCCAGAATAGCAAATAGAGCAGCGGATGCAATGGCTACTTTGGCATCTATACCTCAGCTACAGAAGTCTAATTTTTGCTTTGAATTCGTAGTGGAAGAGTTACATTACCCAGCGTATGATTCTCCCGAGTCCCAGGTAGTTTGTTCTATTATTAGACATGACTCATCTCATTATAGCCACATTTACTCTTACCTACGTGACCAAGTTGTTCCTGCCAATCTTTCCCAAAATGCAAAATGAAACCTAATCTGAAATGTGTCGTGGTACGTCAGCATTGCTAACGACCCATTCAGGTGAGGTTTAGACAATACTTTGTTTAGATGTCTAGAAACTAAGGAGTCCCAATGCACATTATCTGAGGTTCATGAAGGTGTTTGTGGATCCCATTCGAATGGTCTAACTTTAGCACGAAAACTACTAAGGGTTGGCTACTACTGGCCAGACATGGAGAAAGAAGCTATAAATTTTGCTAAAACCTGTGAAAAGTGTCAGTTGCATGGGCACCTTATACATGCTCCAGCAAGGGATCTCATACCCTTTGTGACACACTGGCCCTTCCAACAGTGGGCATTTGATCTAATTGGCCAAATATATCTCGCATCATCTAACAAACACAAATTTATTATCATTGCCACTGAGTACTTCACTTAGTGGGTAGAAGCGGTTCTCCTCATCAAGGCAACCAGAAAACAAGTAGCTCTCTTTATTCTTATTATATCATCTGTAGGTATGGTATACCTTCATCCATTATAACTGACAATGGAGGACAGTTCAAGAACAAAAATCTAGATGAACTATGTGAGAAGTTTAAAATCAAACAACACTAGTCCTCAATATATTACCCTCAAGGTAATGGACAAGCAGAGGCATCTAACAAAAACCTACTGACTATCTCGCACAGAACAGTGAACAAATCTGGGAAGGATTGGCATCTGCAGCTCAATCCTGCACTATGGGCTTATAGAACAAGTATCAGAACACCTACTGGGGCTACACCTTTTTCTCTGATGTATGGGTCCGAAGCAGTATTAACTATTGAAGTGGAAATACCATCTCTAAGTGTTTCCTTGCAAGGTCTTATTACTGATGAAGAATATAGAGTATCTAGATTACAAGAGCTCAAATTGTTGGATGAGCGTCGGTAAGTGGTGTTTGATCATCTCAGAGTATATCAAAAGAGAATGTCCAAAGGATACAACAAGAAGGTTTGACATCGAGAATTTCAGGTTGGTGACCTAGTCCTGAGAGAAAATCCTAAAAGTCAATAGTTTCGAGACAACAAAGGGAAGTTTGAACCCAACTGGCTGGGTCCCTATATCATTACTGCAGCTTTTGGCTCTGGTGTCTATCAACTCTCAACATCAGAAGGAGAACAACTCTATGAACTGATCAACACCATCCATCTGAAGAAATTCTTCACTTAAATATTCTCTTCTCCAGCAGCCTATATAGCGAAAAGGTCCTAAAGAAATCCTAAAAATCAGAAAAAGTCCTGAAGAAATCTTAAAAATCAGAAAAAGTCCTAAAAAAAATCCTAAAAATAAAAAAAAAAGTCCTAAAAAAAATCCTAAAAAATCAGAAAAAGTCCTGAAGAAAAGAAAAAGAAAAAAAAGAGAGAAAATGCCTTGGTGAAAACCTGGTAAATAGACACCTTGGTAAAAAAAAAATGAATCTTTGCGAAGCAGGTGAAAACCTGGCAAATAGGTGCCTCTTGTACTCAAGCACTCCATCTATCAACGCAACGTTAGCATTCCCATTTTCATGCATCTTTGCTTTTGCTTGTACATATCTTTTGGTCACTTTAGTGACATCCTGGTTCATTGGAACCCTCATGGCTTGAAACGCATCATTGTCCTAGTCTTAGGTAATCCACAAAGCACATTACATATCCTAAGTTGTGTCAAACAAGTCATCTTTACGTCAGTGAAACCTGGTCATCCACTCTGAGTCAATTACCTATCTCCTGACTACTGAAGAGTTTTATCACAAAGTTAACAAGAAAAACAACATAATGGAAAACAATCACTAAACAGTTTGAGCTATGCATAGAAATTTTATTTGTGTGTTGTCTTTTATATTGGTTTTTTATTATTATCCCTCTGAGTAACTCGAGGAAGTCTAACTTGACTAAGAGGAGCAAGGATTGGGGGCATAATATCTTCTTTGTTTTCTGCTTGAAAGAATAATCCAAATGATCTGAAAACATCTAAATTAGCGGGGTGTCTATGATAAGAGCCTTCACATCAAGGTGAAATCGCCTCACATGCCTCGACTCCACTTACTTGAATGCTATAGGGAGGTCCATATCATTTCTTTGTTTGTTTTGATGGAATCTTTATTATGCAATCCGAGTCCATGCATAATTTGTCCAAGGATATGAACGAAAAAGGGTCATTGCGGACAAGATAATTAAAATTACATATGCAAAGAAATGAACTCTATTCTACCTACAATAATTGTAAAACGCTCAATGATGAAAATTGAGTTGTTCAAAGTCTAGTGAGTAGGTTTAGGTTGCATCTCATTTTGCATTTCATTCTGCATCTTGTGAATCTAGAGTGATTTCGGCATAATAACAATGATCTCTTTATCTTCTAAATGAGAGTTGGAAGCTTCATCATTTCTTCGCTAAGTGGTCTCTTTTCATTATTTCTCCGATCGAGTACTTGTGTTTTGAGATGTTAGCTGCATACATGAGCATCTTATATAGATTCGTACATTCATTATCATTCATTTGAATTCATCTTATTGCATAGAAAAATGAAGAAAAATTGCATTACTCATTCCAGTTACACATTTACATCATCATTTTATTTGCATATGAAAAGAAACAAAAATAAACATTCATATTCCATTTGCATTCATACATTCATGCTAAAAAGAAATGCATACATATAGAATAATGCATATAAAGACATCCCATAAGCAAATCAACACAAGTATGATGAAGTCAAATCAGGATCTCGTGTATATATATATATATATATATATATATATATATATCATGTCAAGTCTAAGGTACAAAATGATGTCGAATGACATATACAAACTCCCATTAGAGAAAGAATCGTATAGGCTACAAAAAATGGGTGTGTCTACAAAAAATATCTGAGCTACAAAAAGAAATAATCTAGCTCGCACCCTCTCCCTCATCGCCTGGTGGAGGAGGAGGAGCATGATGCCCAGGATCCTATCGTAGTGCCCAAGCTCCCTCTGACCATGTCATATACTGTGAATAGGGTATCACCTGTTGCGCAACAAGAACTGCAACACTATATGCTGCAACATAGTAGGCTGCCCTACTACTCTGGTGAAGGACCGCCTATCGCAAGGGATCTATCTTTGCTCTCATCACTGCTCTGAGTGCTATGATCTGGCGATCATGCTCCATCCTCACCTCGGCAAGTTGTTAGTCCCGCTTCGCCAGCTAAGTCTGAGCCACTATAAACTGTGACTGCAACTCTGCAAGACATGCTCTCATTGACCGTCTAGCATCAATCCCCTGCTCTCTCGCAGGCCCCTCAACTCCACCTCTACCTCCACCTCCACCTCCACCTCCACCTCCACCCTGCTCATCCCTCCACTGTCAGACCTGTTTGAGATCTACTTTCTCCTCCTCAGTCCCACCCAATCTCACACCCACTCCTCCTAGGGATCCGCCCTCACCCCTCTGTTGTCCACCCTCAGCGGGTACCCTACTGCTGCTAGCACCAGGATCACCACCTATCTGTCGTGGAGCCTCAGCTCTCTATTCCTGTCCCTACCTATGACCCTACCTGTGGCCCTATCCCTGTCCCTATGCTAGTGAGGGGGCATCATCCTCAATACGAGGAGCCTGCTCACCCGGATATGTAAATTGCGGGAACGGATGCTGCTAAAAATTATCTCTATACTGGGGCAATACCCCCGCATCTGCTACATCGTCCAAGTAATCCCACCTTAGGCGGTGTAAACCTGTCAGCTCCTACATCGCCAAAGCATATGATAACCATGGAGACCATCCTTGACTCTCCTCATCTGCATACCAAGCATAAGATGTATACTCTTGCGCGATCCCCTGAGGCCAGCCAATACTGCCTCATCACTCAAGAAATGATGAATCGCTCCACAATGGTCTGTGACCTCCCGATCAGTGGACGTGTAACAAACAGCTCCCTGCGAACTAGTCACCAGTCATCCCACAGCTCCAAACCTCTGTATGGTCTCCATACGACGGCTATCAGGTCATCGAGTTGTTATCTCCAAAAATCTGTCTTGCCCAGATGGGGCTGTGTAATATATCCAGCATACCTATAAATGATCGATTGTCCAAGCTCTCTTCTATCAGCTACTATCGACCGACAAATGAGAAGGTGCTCCTAAGCCCACACATGCAAAATATATACCCTGGCGGCCATGCTCCACCCCTCTCTATATACGATCTCATGCATCTCCCGATACATGTGGGCCAATCAACAAGAGCCCCAACCAAGTCTCTGAGGGGTCTCTATCAACCTCTCTAACATTCGGCCCCATCCGCATTGGAAGCCCTGCTGCCCTCTGTCTAGCATAAGAAAACAACCTATGAATCCTACTAGGATGCATGTCAGAGGATACTCCTCACTATGCCTAATCATAAGAATATCCCAACTCATGGACTGCATCAAAATGTCAGGATCACCAAAGACATGCCTGACTGCCTGTAATCCTGGAAGGTGCCTTGAATCATATTCCACCTTATCCCTAGCAAAAGGGATACAAAGGATCATGTATACATCCTCAAGAGTGATCGTCAACTCCCCCACCGGTAGATGAAACATACTATGCTTTGAATGAAACCGCTCTACCAATGTTGTGAGCATTCCGTGATTCACACGGATATCAGGTAATCTCAATAGATGAATCAAGCCACACAAGTCAATATGAGCCTGCTCAACCTCAGATAAATGTTGCACTAATGCCATGGTAGGAAGATACACACATCTGAACAACACAGGAGGTAATCAAACCTGCAAAAAAACCCAGCAACAAAGCATCAGAAAACATTCCAAATGAGCCTACAAGAGAAGCAAAACATCATGCAAATCCAACTAAGTCAAATGCAAAATCAAAGTTTCATGTTTACACCCTCAAAAATACTTGTTGTCTCTGGAACGACAAAACACATAAAAGCAGCATCTCGTACGAGCCAGGAATAGCTCTAGTACAACAAACCAAGCTCAAACAACAAACTTTTAGATCTCACACGATAGAATGGTCTTTTTACAGACTTGTCATACGACATGAGGGTGCACCCAGAATGACAAAATTGATGACCTTAAATGATAAAAGACTTTTTACCAGTTTCTCGTACGAGACGGGATCCTGTCTCGCATGATAAACCGAGATGCCCGACCCCAAACACGTGGAAAACTTGCAAAATGCACAAAAAAAATTTCAAAATTGAAAACATAAAGAGGCTTAAGATTGATCACTTACCACTGGCTCATAGTTTCGAGGTCGATTATGTCTTCTCTGGCGCTCGAATCAATGCTGACAAGTAGGGACCACCATTTTCTTTGCAAAATTCTTCTTGAATTTTCAAACTTGGAGGGTTAAAATGAATTGAAAATGACACTTTTGTCCCATATATAGCCAAAACCAAATTTTTCAACTTGCTCTGATAGACATGAAAATTGTACCCTTAGCTAATTTGACCGTTCTGATTCCATTTTTGGGATTGAAATCAAAATTAGAGATCATTTTTCTAGTCAATTTCAGAATTTGGACCACTTAGCGCTCTGTTCATCAAAAGCTCATTCTTTCTTCAAAATTGCGCTCAATTTAAACACTAAATCTCAATGTAATTTCTACAAATCAACTTTGCGCTCAATTTCTCGCTAAATTTTCAAAAAATCCTCTGAATCAATTTGTGCTCAAAACAACTTATCATCGCTAAAGAAATTGCCTATAATCATTATGTACCCTCGCTATCTTTCGATTTCGCTCCCGAGGGGGCATACTTGTGACTTTATGACCTCACATCTTCAAATGTCAAGAAAATTTTCAAATCTTCATCGAAAGTTGAGAAAAAATATTTTTCAACTAAAGAAAATCATATAAGACCTCATTGCTAGGGGCATCTCAACTTCATCGCTTTATATCAAGTTGAGATCTCTCAATCATCTGAATCAAATCAATCGCTAGGGGCATATCAGTTTCATCACTTCAAATCAAGCTGATATTTGTCTTCATCTGAATCAATCTCTTAATGTTAATCAGTTTCATCGCTTTTCATCAAGTTGATTATTCGTTTAAACTCAATCAAGGGTTTAAAGAGTATCTTTAAACACATTCAATCTAAGCAAGTGTTCACTATTCGTTGCTTTGGATCAAGTTGGACAATTTATCTTCACTCATCGTATCTTGATCAATCAAGTTCAAGATCGATTTTATCATCACTCATTGTGTCTAGATCAATCAAGTTCTAGATCAGTAAGATCCACTTCTTGATCAATCAAGTTCAAGTTTGGTATCTTTTGTTTTCTATCATTCCTAAGTTCAATCAAGTTCGGGAACGGTATCACTTTAATCAGACTTCATTCAGCTTTATCGCTTTGAAACAAGCTAAACACCTCGCTTTTCATCTAGTTTGTGATCAATCAAGTTCAGAACTGGTATCTCTTAGACATCAAATTTTCTTTGAACCAATGTGTTGCTCACACACTAATTCAAAGAGGGGCAAATGTAATACCCTAAAAATGGCCATCTAAACCATGAGCCCCTAATCTCGACAACAACACCAAGGTCCTAACCAAAGGCAATTAAATAAATCTTGAGCACACAATTAATCCTTTAATTATCAAATGTCACATGGAAAATTAATCACCCAATATTAATTAAATATTTATTTAATTAATTAAATCATTCCTAGTAAATCATTTTAAAACAATTACCTTATTTATTTTAATTGAATATCCTTCCATATTTAATTAAATAAATCAATTTGCCATTAAATCATCAAAAAGAGGAATTAATTTAATTAAATGAATCAATTGAGCACAAATCTTCAAAAAAGGAAATAAATCAAAAAAAAGGAATTAATTGACCAAGAAAGAATTAAAAATTGAGAAAAGAAATCAATCGGAGATAATCTTGGAAAACAAATTAAAAAATTGATAAATAATCTCAAAGAAAGCAATTAAAACAATTAAATCTTAAAATTGAATGAAATAGAGAATAAATAAGTTTTTTCTGATTTTATCTTAATTTTAGTTCAATTTCCTTTAAAACTAAGAAAAGCATCCAATCACATCAATTCACCTAGATTGTTCTTCCTCTTGGAAAATATTGATCGCTCGTCATCATTTGATCTCAGCCGTTGGTTTCTTTCTGAATTTTCTATAAATTCAGGCTCTCATCTCTCATTCAAAAAAGGCTGGAGAATATATTGTTATTATATTGTTTTTGCTCTAGACTCATTCAGATATATTGCATATTTATTATTTCATATTGCTTAAATCTTGTTAGATCAATATTGCATCCATCTAGCATTCATCATGATCATATAGATAAAATCCTTCGTCTTGATGTTGTCTAGTCACTGGCATTGCTAAATAATCTGAGAGCAATCTTATACTCGCATCTTTTAGAAGGCAATGGGTCAATTTGTTATGGTTTACTATTCATTGATTATATCTGATTAACCATGCATGTAATGACTTGATTGAAGTGTTGTGTCTTGCAGATACAGGTCCACTTTTCACACACACATACCCTATATTGTTACTGCAATCTATAGCTTCGGAGCATATCACCTATCTACACCCAAAGGTGAACCGCTTGAACATCTTATCAATAGTGTGCACCTTCACAAGTTCTACACTTAGTCCTTCATATAATCTCTTTAAATACAAAAAAAATTAAAAAATAAAAGCCATCACCTTGATGAAAATTTGGCAGACAAGCATCTTATGTGAAAAAAAAATGATTTTTTTTTTAAAAATAAATAGAAATAAATTCGTCCAATAGTGAAAACCACTTCGGTGGTGCCCTAGGCAAGTGCCATGGTGAAAACCAAGCAACTGGCACCATGTTAGGGACTTTTTTCCTCTCTCCTTCAGGATTATACATCATCCTTTCACTTTGCACACACTCACAACCTATCATTTCATACTAAATTTGTCATCCTCATCATGACTTGTCATTATTCTACCTAAGGTCATTTCACCTTCCACATTAAGCTTTTTTGTCACCCTTTATTTATCCATAACAATCAGGTCCTATCTCTAACTCGAGGAATATCCTCGACCTAGTGACGGAATAGGGTCCTTGGCATCACATGTTATGACGAACATCACTTTTATACCTATTATCCTTGTTTTCATTTCAAGTGAAAACAAGGATAACACCCTTTGAATTTTTACAAATTTGTTCCTCAAAGAAAAGGAAGATCAATCGGTGGTTAGTGGGGTTACAAACCTTCCCTCCAACTATGTTGTTTTATTTTAATTCACAGAGATGCTTGGTGGGTTTGTAACCTCACCCAACATCTATTTTTTCAATTTCATTTTTTTTAAGTGTAATTCGGGTTTATAAAACCGAATTACACCTTGATCCATACTTTTTTATAGGTAATTTTTTTTTAAAAATTATAAAATTGAATATTATTTATTTCACACACGTAAATTGTGATTTTATATCCAATTTACTCAAGAAATATCAAGTTATCAAATAAGGATTTAGAAACCCTAATGGCACCAAATTCAGTGCATACGTGATCCTACTCTAATCAAATGGTCAAGATGGTTGGTGAATTCTCTTCACAAATGTGCATGATTTCCCTATTTTATAGTGTCGTCCTTATGTAAATGTCAAAATCATCTCCAATGCAAAAACAATGAATTTCAAGAAGCAAGACTCCTATCCACTCTTCCTCTAGTGGCATCAAACATTGTGAACACCAAATGAATCTAAAATATAGGCTACCCAACAACAATATGAATATTTTCTAAAGAAGCATGATCATAATAAAGATGTGTCTTTGGACACTTAGTCATTTTTTTATGCATCTCTAGTGCAATTGCATTTTGTAATTTCAATCGACACTTCAAGTGTCATTTTGTAATAAGCTTTCAACACCTCAAGTGTCATTCTCTATATGCATTAGTACACATGTAGGATTGCATGTATCCTAAGTCAAATAGGACTCTACCTTTGACTTGTTCACAAATTAGTTGTAACTTTCCTAGTTTCATGTTGCACCTCTCCTCTATATATATGAGGATGCTCATTGTAATAAGGATATTTTAGGATCTTTTTATCCATCTTTTGGGAAATGCAACAGACCTCTGTTGATTTGGGAAGAACTCATCATCATCATTTTCAAGATACATCTCACCATCATCATCTAGTCGCATTCATCATTACATCCATCACATGCATATCTATCGTATCATCATGGAAACTTTCTTCACTTTCATATCTTCATTATTCTTCCAAATATTATCTATTATGTCTTATAAAATATGTATCTTTCCTGAAACCAGACATTTTGATTAGGTCTTATATAGGATATATCCTTCCCAAAACTAGACAATTTGATCATTCATGTCTTATATAGGAGGTGTCATCCCTGAAACCAGACTTGATCTCAATCTTATCAAATCTATCAATCCACTTCATCTGATCAATTCTATCATGTCTTATACAGGATGTATCTTTCCTGAAACCAAATGATTTGATCAGGTCTTATACATGATATATCGTTCTTGAAACCAGATGCTTTGATCATCCATGTCTTATACAGGAGGTGTCATCCCTGAAACTAGACTTGATCTCAATCTTATTGATTCCAATCAATCTTATCAATCTAATCCATATGATCGATCATATCATTATCCCCATACATGAGCATATCATATCAACAACATGTTAGAAACATTTGCATTCATCAAATCCAACCATCATCTGCATCATCATCTGCAAAAGTCATGTAGATTAAAAGCATATCATATAGTCCATCAAAATCATTGCATCCATATCATATCATCATGCACATGTGTGACCACATGTTGATCCAAAGGAAATAAATCAAGACCAATCATCAGTCAGAACAAATAAATGTCCAAAGTCCCCAAATATCATATCGAAAATCAATCTAGATCCATATCGAAAATCAATCAAGATCCATATCAAGAAATCAATCAAAGAACCATATCAAAAATCAGGAATCATGTCGAAAATCAAGAATCAAGAACCATATCAAAAGCAACATCAGAAACCATATCAAAAATCAGGAACCATATCGGAAATCAAATCAAATCCATATCGCAAGCATCAAATCAAGACCCATACCACAAGAAGCATCAAAGATCCATATCGACAATCAATCTAGATCCATATCAAAAATCAATCCAGATCCATATCAAAAATCAATCCAAATCCATATCAAAAATCAATCAGGACCCATATCAAATTAGGACCCATATCGAATCAGGATCCATATCGAATCATGACCCATATCGAATCACGACCCATATCAACACTTGAACCATATCGACAATCAGGATTTATACCAACGTAACTTTGGTGGATGTGTGGTCTTCCTCATTTCTTCAACATTCGGTGGATGTGTAGGAGATGTACATGCTATGCCCACATTAGTCTTCATCATTTTTTCAACATCTAGTGGACGTGTGGGACATGCACGCGTTATGCCCATATTAGTCTTCCTCATTTCTTCAACATCTGGTGGACGTGTGGGACATGTACGTGCTATGCCCACATTAGTCTTCCTCATTTCTTCAGTCCTCGGTGGACGTGTGGGACATGTACGCACTATGCCCACATTAGTCTTCATCATTTCTTCAATATTCCTTTATCGATAGATAAATATTGAAAATTTGAACAATTCAAATCATCCAACTTTCAAAAATCGTCCTACATCGTGATACTGCCCTAGAAATCATAGTTTTCTCAATTTATCTCCTAAGGGGGCATCAACAATATCATTCATCAAATCTACATTTGGGCCATTATATCGAATCTCGACATCAATTTCATATCAGTTTCATATTGATATCAGTCTCATATCAACTTTTTATATCAAATCAATTCTTCATATCCGGGACATCATATTCGACAAATTTTCTTTGAATCAACATGTGGTCACACGTTAACTCAAAGAGGGGCAAAATGTAGACACCTAAAAGTTGCACAATGAATTAAGTTAATTTTATTCATTTAATTATTCTTAATTCTTCATATTAATTAATATCCCTATTCCTCTATCTAAGTCATTTAATTAAATTCACATTTAATTAAATCCCTCTTCTAGCCCATTTAATTAAATTTACATTTAATTAAAATCCCCCTTCTAGCCCATTTAATTAAATTTACATTTAATTAAATCCCCCCACTTGCAAAATCCTACAAATGCAAGTTGCAACCAACAATTGAAATAAATTAATTGTATTTTAATTTTAAAAAAAAATTCCCTCACCCACTTGCAAAATCCTACATCTCCCACTTGCCTCCTTAACCCCCTTCTAGATTCTTCTAATCACTTCCAATTTAGCCTAATCCATATCCTAATTATTGTCACATTCCTAAGCAAAGAGAAGTCACTTCTCAAAGCCTCCAAAGTCTTTGAAAATCATTAAAGGCTTTATGTCTTCAACAAGTTAACCCTCAAAGTCTTCCTAACCATTAATGGTTAAATCAACCTTCTTGCATGATTAGAGACCTTCTCTCTAACTCAACTCCAATCTAACTCGAGGATCTTATCAAGCATTCATGGCTTTAACCTTGGTTATCTCTTTAACCCTTGCACAAGATTTTATCCCTTGGGTACAAGCTTTGTCCATTGGATAACCCTAACCTAACCATACCGTTACCTCCTAAGGTAACCTTCATGTCTGCTCAAGCATTTAATGCTTCTTTCATCTCCTCTCAAGCAACCTTTTGTTGAAAATTGTCACCATTTCATTGGTGAGAATTGTAAACATGGATTGATTAACTTTAAATCCTAGCCCTTGTTGAGATTATTCAATCTCAGCCCTCCATTGCCCTATTTTCCCTATAAATAGATCCCATTCCTTCTTCAAAAAAATACAAGTCTTTGTGCATCAAACTTATAGTCTCATAACATTGAGCATATTATCTCTCTTTGATAGAATAGCGTTTTAGATCATTTTGATAGCATTATAATCTTAGATATATCATGTTAATCTCATATCATGTTAGCTTCATCTTAGTATCATTTTTATACTAGTTTAAGCTTCATATCAATATCTTTCATCCTATCATCATCTAGTTTCATATCTAAATCATCACTAGGATCTTGGTTGCATTCCATTTAGATCTTAGAATCATTTAAATCTTGTTCTTTAGGTTCTCATCTTAAAGAATCAAGTGCTCTTCCAAGTTGAGATCCACCTTAAATCTTCAAGATCTTTGGAGAAAGAGGAACATAGAACGATTTTAAAGAGTTTAGATTCATTTAACTTTCTTTGTTTGGATTTCTAACCTCTAATGCAATGTTTCATGTGTGTGTTTGAGTTGTTTTCTCCTCTTGCAAGTTGATACCACATTTCCAACATAAATTAATTGGTACCCACCGTGGGGCTCAACCCCATTAATCACATCATTTTTTATGCAAGAGCAAGATTGCAAGCACACGGAAAAGTTGTATTAGTGCATTGGAACCCTTCATTAGCACGTCAAAACTTTTTGTTAGTGCTTCTGGTACACTGTTTAGCATGTAAGACCCATCCCATAGTGCACATAGACTTTCCGTTAGTGCATAACATTTTGGTTTTTATTTTGTGCATTGGAAAAACAATGTAGCACATTTGGTAATCAGTATAGCGCATAGGAGTCATTTTGTAACGCATTTATAACTTTTTGTAGCGCATCTATGTAGAAGTCTAGCGCGTGATTCTGGCATAAGAAAAAACATAATTTGTAACAGAAGTAAAAAGTTAGGCTTGTATAAGCTCACCTTAGATTTAAATTTTTCAATAACTGTTATTTTTGTTGCAGGTCACTAATCTTTCTTTGGAGATTGGAGGAATTTTATTTTAGGCATTTGATTATTTTTGTTTCTAACTTTTTCAAGTTAGTTTTAAAAATAGTTCATTTTCCTGTTAGTTAAAAAGAACTACAACCTCATTTTCATTTTACAAAGGATTAAAAAGAACTACAAACAAACTTTCAAAATTTTGCAAAGGTTAAAAAGAATCCCATTTTCTTTTGGTGTTGCTTAAAAAGAATCTTATTTATCCTTTGGTGCTTAAAACAAAACCTCATTTTCATTTTGCAAAGGAATAAAAAGAACTACAAACAAACTTTCAAATTTTGCAAAGGTTAAAAAGAATCCCATTTTCTTTTGGTGTTGCTTAAAAAGAACTTCATTTATCCTTTGGTGCTTAAAACAAAACCTCATTTTCATTTTGCAAAGGATTAAAAGGACTACAAACTCACTTTCATTTCTTTGCAAAGGATAAAAATAATCTCACTTTTCTTGTTTTTGTATAAAAAAAAAAAAAAATTCATTAAGGATTGATTTCACGATTTTCCTTTTGTTGACCAACATCATGATTTACTTTCTTGACCAAGTTTTTTTTTAAAGAGTTTTTGAAATACACATTTTTATATGAAGAGTTAAAAAGAACACCATGCTTGTCGGAGCAACATCTCCAAATAGAAGTTAGAAAATAATTGTCTTGAAGGATAAAAAGAGTCTTGTTTGCCTTGTCTCAAAAGTGGAAGGTATATGCTCTCCCCTTAACTGGGTGACCAAAAAACCAAACCACTCTTATTCTTTCTTTACTTCAAGAATTTAAAACCTTTAGCAGGCCTGCCCTCCCAAGTTGCTCTTACAACGCCATTAATGGTCGGTGAGAGGGGAATGACCTAAGTGGGAAATAACTTTATTGCCAAGTGTTCCAACCCACTATAATCAAATGTGGAGGCTAACGAAAGTCCCCTTCAACAGTTTTTCTCAGTGATTAGCCTTCCCCTAGTATCTTTAAGATACATAAAACCTTCATTCTAAAGGTTGGGAAACCTCCCGAGGGAGTTTATCACTGAAGACCAAACGGAAGCGTGATTAAGAACCTTAGCATTAGAGATTTTGAACTGAGTCAGTCGCCAAACATTGGCAATATCATAGTGCAAGGGTGGGGAAGAATCCACCCTCAAGATCACTCACCATATATCTCCCAAGATAACTACTCAATTGTGAAGCAATTCACTTTGAGTTAATTTCTAGCAAAAGGCAAAAAAATGGGCGCCCCCTAGGGGGTGACAAGGCTATTTGAGCTGACAAAGTATAGAGACTAGTGGGCTATGATATTGTTAATGACCTTTGAATAAAGAGTCTATCTGATGTGTCTTTTGTTGTAAATCAAACCAGTGATAACATCGGGGATTTGAACACATCCTCAAAAGAACATACACTCAATGTTTAGCATTAGGATGACCATTGTCTTCATGTGTGCTATGTATTCTTGTCACAAATGTTAAAATGTCTTGAAAAGTATCCAACAATCAAACTCAAAAGTCAGTTCAAACAAGGAAAAATCATAAAGTGGAGAAGATTTCCAAATCCAACAAGCATCTTTTGAGGTGGTTATCAACATTTCAACTATCTTTAGGCAAGACTTTCATCCAACAAGATTAGGGGAGTATCAAACCAAGTGATCAAGAGTTTATCATCCAACTATCTCAACAACAACAATACCTAGCTAGGTATTCAAGTTAGTCAAATCAAGCTTTCATATCGGGAGACTTTATCCATATCATTTGATGTGCTTTGTCATAGGAGCCTATCAAACAAACCTTCAATTTGACTTAGTAATCTTGAGTATCCAAAACAAAGTATCCATCAAGTCATAAAAGCTATTTTCCAACATCATAGCACAAGCATCAAATGAAGAAATCAGGATAGTTAGCATGTAGGAGCGGCATCCTAGCGTGTCGCAAGCATTCAATAGTGCATTTGCACCAAAACATAGCGCTTTCAGCACTCAACTTAGCGCACAATCAGTATCATGTTGATGAAATTTTTGGTAGCGCTTATCAACATCATTGTAGTGCATTAAAGGATCAGCCTAGCGCATCAGAGGCATATCTTAGCGTTTTCAGCTCAAATAGTAGCGCATACCAAGGACATATTAGCGCGTAACTCATCCAACCAAGTCAGCTTCAAAGATTCTAAGACAACGCATAGGAGAGGTATCTTAGTGCATAGATAATCTTTTGTGGCACATCTAGAACATTCATTAGTGCATCCAGTCTCTGTCTTAGTGCATATTAAAAACCAAGAAAAATAGAGAGAAAACCAGTCACTTTGGGAAATTTTTATCAACAGTTTCAAATACCCTTTTGGGTCCTTTAGCAAATCCAGCAACAAAAATTCAAAATAGATCATTAGTGAGAAAATTTCCAAATCCAACAAAGCACTCTTAGAACAAGTTTTCAAATCATCAACTAGCTTGAAATCAGATTTCATCCAAAAAAATTAAAGAGTATCAGAACAGTGATCAAAGTTTCACCATCCATTGGATCCTATCAAAACAAATACCTAGTTTGGTCCTTAAGTTATCAAATCAAGTTTCCATATCAGGAGACTTTATCCATATCATTTCACACACTTTGTCATGGAGGTAAATCGAACTAAACCTCTACTTGATAAAGTAAACTTGAGTATTCAAATGAAGTATCCAAATCCAACGTCAACATCAACATTGATCATTTGTGTATGACCACTCCCCACATTTTGAGAAGAAGAAGTCTTCATCAAAAGACTAAGTTAAACAAGAGACAATCTAGTCCTAGGGCCCTTACCAAAAGGAGTAAATTTCTCTACATCAACCTATCAAAAACATCAACTTTGATCATTCATATGACCATTCATCATCAACCGAGAAAAAATAAACTCATTCAAAGGAAATGAGTCCTAGCATAAATCAAGATCACAATATCATGACTTCCCAATCTGATCCCATCTTCGATCAAGATCCCACCTGTCAAGAATCTTATGATGATCCCCTAATCTTTTGGTAGTCCATCCATGATGATCCCCTTTCATCTCAAGAGCATAGTCCCATTCAACATCCATCTCCTAATAAAAAGCATGATATCCCTTCCATATCCTCCACTAATCTAATTCCAAATCAAGAGGAAAGCACAAACTCAAATGATCCTACACCAAGTCAAAATAAGGATCAAGGAATCTCTTCATCCTCCAAATCTATCTTGGGTCCTTTTATTCCAAAGTTGATCTCTTTATCCTCCAATTCTATCTTAGGTCCTTTCATTCCAAAGTCAAACTGTTCATCATCCGATTCCATTTTAGGTCCTTTCATTCCAAAGTCAAACTATCCATCCCTTCAATCCATCTTGGGTCCTTACTTCCCTCCATCCACCAATCCATCACCTCAAATGATCCATAAAAAGATCAACAAAGGAACCCATATTTGAACTTCTTTCAACCATCTCTCTAAACATTTCCCACTTCCCAAATCTATTCTTCCATCATTTCCTCTATCTATTTTGAGTCCTTATGTCCCAAAATTCAATTTTCCTCCATCTCTTCATCACTTCTTGAGTTGTGCACCAACACTCATCTTGAATGCATTTCCATCTATCCTCGCACAAATCTTCAAACATTCTATCTATTATCCAACACCCCTTTTCTATCCTTCAATCCCTATTATTCAATCCTTTGCATAAATTCATCATCTATGAAATAGGAATTTGTGTCATTTTGTCACATACTTTTCCATGCTCGAATCTCATGTTCAGTCCTTTTCCTAGATATCTATTCATGAAATGCTTCAGAATCCATGGTTGTTCCTCTTTAACATTTTCTTTTGGTTGGGATACACACTCAATCCAGAAAAGTATCACTTATCATATCTTGGTACTGACATCTTTTGATTAATATACACTTAATCAATTTCTCTAAATCATTGTGATCTCTTAGTTGAAGACATGGCTAGTGAAAAATCTAAAATCTTGCTTCAGCGCCACTGTAATTATCAGACCCATGTAAGTTTCATCACTTACAAGCCAATGCAAGAAAAATAAAGAGCAAAAAGAAATATCAAAAGCATGAGCAAGAAAATGAATATCAAGAAAAGCAAAATGCAATGAAATGCAATATCAAAATGCTTGGCTATGGAAACATGCAAATAACTCCATCGAGGCTATGGACGCCTAGCTGGAAATGGAGCAATATTTGTGAGATTACAATGATAACCTTGTTGAGGCTATGGACACTCACTGGCAACGAGGGTCTATCCAAGATTCTTTTGAAGTCAAGATAGCTCATGTAGCTAGCCATGCTAGATTCTGAAGATTACAATGATCATATGAGCTGGAATGAAACCACTTAAACACACATGGGTAATCAAAGACTAAGTACCTTGATCTAGTTTGGGATTCTTCTTCCCTTTTGAGTCTACTTCCTAGTTGCTAGAAATATTTGGTTGAATTTTTCCCCAAGTTCTAAGTGTGGGTTGGGTCTCTATCTTTAAAAAGTTCAGGAACACTTATTCAAATGGTGCTAAATATTGTGACACTCTTACATATCACCTCTTTGCAAATGGAGACCTCTATGCTTGGGGGAAAATTTCATCCACTCTATTCTTCCTACCATATCTCCCATTATCCTTCCTTCAATAGCCATTACCCTATCTAAATTAATCATTATCTACAATCTTGCTTCACCTCATCCATATCCTCTAATCCATATCCCTTATCTTATCTATTCATTGCTTCTATCACCCAATGTTATCTACAATCTTGCTTCACCTCAGCCATATCCTCTAATCCATATCCCTTATCTTATCTATTCATTGCTTCTATCATCCATTTCTATCTAAAATCTTGCTTCACTTTATCCATACCACGTATCCTATCTATTCGTTGCTTCTATCATCTAGTGCTATCTATAAGCTTGCTTCACTTTATCCATACCATCTATCCTATCTATTTATTGCTTCTATCATCCAGTGCTATCTACAATCTTGCTTCACTTTATCCATACCATATATCCTATCTATCCATTGCTTCTATGATCTAGTGCTATCTACAATCTTTCTTCACTTTATCCATACCATATATCCTATATATTCATTGCTTCTATCATCCAGTGTTATCTACAATCTTGCTTCACTTTATCCATACCATCTATCCTATCTATTCATTGCTTCTATCATCCAGTGCTATCTACAATCTTGCTTCACTTTATCCATATCCCTTATCCTATCTATTCATAGCTTCCATCATCAAATGCTATCCATATCCTATCTCCATCCATATCTCATTTTCTATCCTTGATCTTGATCAAAACTAAGGACAAAAACATGATTTCAAAAATCTCTTAACAGATCTCCTCATAAGCTGCCTTTATCTTTCTCCTATCCATTTCCACCTCAATGGTTCAGTCTTCCATTCATAATGTTCCTTGTCTTTCTATACATTGGGGAAACCAAATACATCTTTCTTCTAATTCAAAAAAACTCAAAAAATTAAAATATCCAAAAACTAAAAATTCAAAAAATTAAAATATCCAAAAAGCAAAAAAATCTGCAAAATCAAATAAAAATTGAAAATCAAAGCATGAACGCATGGCCCATCCATCAAATAAAATCAACAACAAGAAAACTATCGAAGTCTGCAATTAAACTGATCACATGTCTTGTTAATCAATTCATCACTCGAAATCTATCAACATCAACATCAACATGTCTTATACAGGGATAGGTACACTCAAAACCAGACAGATCGGTCTTATACGGGGTACTCACTCTTTAAAACCATACATTTATATCAATCATCAAGTCTTGTTAATCAATCCATCTATCAACATCAACATCAACATCAACATCAACATGTCTTATACAAGGATATGTACACTCAAAACCAGACAGATCGGTCTTATACGGGGTACTCACTCTTTGAAACCAAACATTTCTATCAATCGTTGAGTCTTTTTAATCAATCCATCTATCAACATCAACATCAACATGTCTTATACAGGGATAGGTACACTTGAAACCAGACAAATTGGTCTTATATAGGTACTCACTCTTTGAAACTAGACATTCTTATCAATCATTGAACAAATCAAAACAATGACATAGATCAGTATGACTACTAGATTTTATTCTAGTTAGCCTTATCTTTATCAAATTGATGACAGTACATGTTTCACAAATCATATTGTACATATCATATCCACCCATCTGAGACATCACCAGAAATCCACAAATGCTTATCAATCCTGGACATACTTAGCGTAGTCACTGTCTTTGGTTTATCTAAATTAGTTATCCAAATCATATCCCACCATGGCTTGGTGATCAGTGTACATATCCATATTGAAGTAGTATCAACAGTGGGGCAAAATCTTGACCTTGCTGGGAGCATTTCGCCTTCAAGATTTTCAACATCAGACCAAACATGTAGCAAGATAACAAGGATCAAAACAACCAACAAATGACAAACGACAATGCAAGAAGGGTAGACATCATGGACTTGAACTGATTGGAATTGAACAAAAGATCTATTTGCAAGATGTTTTATTTGACAAGAATACATTCCAAATAGCATGCATGCTTACTTATGATTATTAATTTTTGCTTATCATATCTCCTGAGCTCCTCCAAGATGTCTTACGACTAGAGAAGCAAGGAAGGAATGTGATGTTTTATTTGTCTTCTATCTAAGAGTGAAGCCTTCTATTATGCAAATTTGTCTTATGACATGATCAAGTAACATATCACTGAAGACATTTCGGATTTTTATGAGACAGGTTAACTCTTGTCTATTTACGCAAGCAACACACAGGTCATCTTGGTTAAATTATACCTCGATGCTTGTGTCATCTTGAAATAAATAAATCCATGTAAGTTATACTCAGATCATTATGGTTCAATTATATCATGATGCTTGTATGAACTTTCAACAAATCAAGGCCCGATGATAAAAACAAAGGAAGCATTGGCACTTTGATCAAAATAGATGGCAATATTGAGAACGAGAATGCATATTAATTTTTGCATTAGCTGTACATCATTATCATCTTAATCTTGCATTAGGTTGCATATCATTTTAAATCTTGCATTTAGTTGCATATCATTTTAAATATTGCATTAGTTTCACATCATTATCATTATCATACATCTCATTTTCAATAAACATCTCATATCATTATCATTATCATGAACGTCTCACATCATACTTCTCATTTTCAAGATACATCGCATCATCATCATCTAGTTGCATTCATCATTACATCCATCACATGCATATCTATTGTATCATCATGGAATCTTTCTTCACTTTCATATATTCATCATTATTCCAAATATTATCTATCATGTCTTATACAGGATGTATCTTTCCTAAAACCAGACATTTTGATTAGGTCTTATACAAGATATATCGCTCCTGAAACTAGACGCTTTGATCATTCATGTCTTATATAGGAGGTGTCATCCCTAAAACCAAACTTGATCTCAATCTTATCAAATCTATCAATCCACTTCATCTGATCAATTCTATCATGTCTTATATAGGATGTATCTTTCCTAAAACCAGATGTTTTGATCAGGTCGTATACAAGATATATCGTTCTTGAAACTAGACGCTTTGATCATCCATGTCTTATACAAGAGGTGTAATCCCTGAAACTAGAATTGATCTCAATCTTATCAATTCCAATCGTCTTATCAATCTAATTCATATGATCGATCATATCATTATCCCCATACATGAGCATATCATATCAACAACATGTTAGACACATCTGCATTCATCAAATCCAACCATCATCTGCATCATGATCTGCAAAATTCATATGGATTAAAAGCATATCATATAATCCATAAAAATCATTGCATCCATATCATATCATCATGCACATGTGTGACCACATGTTGATCCAAAGGAAATCAATCAGAACCAATCATCAATTAGAACAAATAAATGTCCAAAGTTATCATATTGAATATCAATCCAGATCCATATCAAAAATCAGTCAGGATCCATATCGAGAAATCAATAAAAGGACCATATCAAAATTCAGGAATCAGATCAGAAATCAAGAATCAAGAACCATATCGAAAGCAACATCAGAAACCATTTCAAAAATCAGGAACCATATCAGAAATCAAATCAGATCCATATCGCAAGCATCAAATCAAGACCCATATTGCAAGAAGCATCAAAGATCTATATCGACAATCAATCCAGATCCATATCGAAAATCAATTCAGATCCATATCGAAAATCAATCAGGACCCATATTGAATTAGAACCCATATTAAATCAGGATCCATATCAAATCACAACCCATATCAAATCATGACCCATATCAAATCAGGACCCATATCAACACTTGAACCATATCGACAATCAGGATTTATACCAACTTAACTCCGGTGGACGTGTGGGGTATGTACGCACTATGCCCACATTAGTCTTACTCATTTCTTCAACATCTGGTGGATGTGTGGGATATGTACGCGCTATGCCCACATTAGTCTTTCACATTTCTTCAACATATGGTGGACGTGTAGGACATGTACATGCTATGCCCACATTATTCTTCCTCATTTCTTCAACATCTAGTGGACATGTGCGACATGCACGTGCTATGCCCACATTAGTCTTCCTCATTTCTTCAACATCTAGTGGATGTGTGGGACATGTACGCGCTATGCCCACATTAGTCTTCCTCATTTCTTCAATCCTCAGTGGATGTGTGGGATATATACGTGCTATGCCCACATTAGTCTTCATCATTTCTTCAATATTCCTTTATCGATAGATAAATATTGAAAAATTGAACAATTCAAATCACCCAACTTTCAAAAATCATTCTACATAGCGACACTGCCCTAGAAATCATAATTTTCTCAATTTATCTCCTGAGGGGGCATCATCAATATCGTTCATCAAATCTACATCTGGGCCATCATATCAAATCTCGACATCAATTTCATATCAGTTTCATATCGACATCAGTCTCATATCAACTTTTCATATCAAATCAATTCTTCATATCTGGGACATCATATCCGACAAATTTCCTTTGCATCAACATGTGGTCACACGTTAACTCAAAGAGGAGCAAAATGTAGACACCTAAAAGTTGCACAATGAATTAAGTTAATTTTATTCATTTAATTATTCTTAATTCTTCCTATTAATTAATATCCCTATTCTTCTAATCGCCTATTAATTAAATTAATATTTAATTAATATACCCTTCTTCTATCTAAGCCATTTAATTAAATCCCCCTTCTAGCCCATTTAATTAAATCCCCCCACTTGCAAAATCCTACAAATGCAAGTTGCAACCAACAATTGAAATAAATTAATTTTATTTTAATTAAATTATTTTTTCCCTCACCCACTTGCCTCCTTAACCCCCTTCTAGATTCTTCTAATCACTTCCAATTTAGCCTAATCCATCTCCTAATTATTGTCACATTCCTGAGCAAGAGAAGTCACTTCTCAAAGCCTCCAAAGTCTTTGAAAACCATTAAAGGCTTTATGTCTTCAACAAGTTAACCCTCAAAGTCTTCCTAACCATTAATGGTTAACTCAACCTTATTGCATGAATGGAGACTTTCTCTCTAGCTCAACTCCCATCTAACCCAAGGGTCTTATCAAGCATTCATGGCTTTAACCTTGGTTATCTCTTTAACCCTTGCACAAGAGTTTATCCCTTGGGTAAAAGATTTATCCATTAGATAACCCTAACCTAACCATACCCTTACCTCTTAAGGTAACCTTCATGTCTTCTCAAGCATTTAATGCTTCTTTCATCTCCTCTCAAGCAACCATTTGTTGACAATTGTCACCATTTTATTGGTGATAATTGTAAACATGGATTGATTAACTTTCAATCCTAGCCCTTCTTGATGATGGTATGATGAAAGAACAAGGATCCGGTCAACTACTGAGAGGGGGAGTGAATTAGTAGATAGAAAAACTGATAAAACTTCACCAATCTCAAAATAAATCTCTCAAAGTAAACTTAGAACTATCAATGCAATATCTTTGTCAAGATAAAAACTGTCAAGCTAAACCAGTTGATTGTTACAACAGATAACAGTAATCAACGTATAACTTACAAACATCCAAATACTTTTTCTGATATAGGTAAAAATTCATATTGTTGTCGGTTATAATGACTTATCAAAGTGGAATAAGTAGTTAAGCAAATCAATCATAATGAAACATAACCACAAAAACATTCACCACTTGACACAATATTTTTGACATGGAAACCCAAATGGGAAAAACCACAGTGAGATGAGACTCACAAGATAACTATCTAAACTCTTCTGAAGTTCTCCCTGTTAGGAGCCAGGCCTGTTAAAGCTCTTACAAAAATTCTTGTTAAGAACCAATCATGTTAGGAAGCACCCGGATAAGGGATTGACTATAATGCCTTGTTAGAAGCGATACCCTGTGAAGAGTAACCTTTGTAAAGGATTTAGAATCCAAGCTAATGAATCACCTTGTTAAAGGATTTGAATAACACCAAGCTTGTTAGAGCTTACCTAGTTAGGGGATTTAACTGTTGTAATTGTTAGAAAACAACAGGAGTTTGTTGATCTATTTGAATAGCACTTCACTTGCTTGTTCAGATCCTTTTCATGCTCCTATCTGCCTTTACTCAAACTGCAGACATAACATCTGGTTCAGCAACCACACACTCAATTCAACTTTGCCAACACACTCAAACTAAACAACTCATCGACCTTATAAACAAATCAACTAGGTTGGTAACACAACAAAAACCTAATTCCCATACAAATTGCAAAAAAGTCGATTCAAGTATGACTGTTAGATTACATAACAATCTCGACACATCATTCAAGAAAGCCTTGACCGCTCCTTGATCGTCACTTCATCGAACTTAGTAACTCATCACGCATTTTTCATTACATTCAGTATACTTGCTCAGTCCCAAGAAAAACAATTGTTACCTAAAAATGCCAAAATCACTTTGAAACTCTCTTCATACAATATTCATACGTGTCATAATTATTACCGCTCATCATCAGATCATAAACAAATATAACCAATTCACCAAACTTAATCGGTTAGGGTTTATCAAAACAATAGGTAGGGTTTACCGGTTCAACTCTCTAATACTTAGCAGTACCGATTCATTCCACAAACTAGCCTACTGGTTATAGTTTCCTTTCACTTGCTCTTCCTATCGGTTACAACAAGATCATTATCGGTTAATTGACATCAATGAAAATATAACAAATCATTAAATAAATCTTCATACAAATGCCAACAATCTCCCCCTTTGGCATTGATGGTAATACAAATATCAATACCATTGATTGTTGTGATTGTGAATAGGAATCCTTGTTTACATTTTACCATGTACTCTCCTTGACTTCATCTTGTCTTTAGTTTGTCTTCAGTTACTAGTTGGTTGTACATCTTGCCTTTGTCAATCATACAATTTTGCTCACAATAATCACATAGTTCTTCTCCCTCTTTGACAACAATGCCAAATAGAAAGTAAAATATGCAATGTAAAGCTTCACCGTGTAGCATCAACAACCTGCAACTTGATGCTCCCCCTGTGTAATAACTCCACTTCTAAACCAATCCTGCTGTAAAATTCTGCAAGTAGCTTCGAGACTGATGTAATCTACATCATTCTCAATTTACCTTATGAAGGGGTACAACCCCTAGCTGACTTCTAAGATACTCAAAAGTAGTCTTAGGAAGAGGTTTAGTAAAGATATCTGCAAGTTGCTCCTTGGTAGAAACATGCTCTAAGATCACATCTTTACTCTGCACTTTTTTCCTCAAGAAATGATACTTCAATTCAATGTGCTTGGTTCGTGCATGCAAGACAGGGTTCTTTGAAATATTTATGGCACTGCTATTGTCACATAAGATCTTTACAAGTTTTGTAAACTTCATCTTAAAACCTTCCAAAATGTGCCTCATCCAGATAGCATGGGTACAATTCATATAAGCTGCAACATACTCAGCTTCAGCGGTAAACTGTGAAATACAACTCTACTTCTTGCTACTCCATGAAACAAGTCTTCCTCCCAAAAAGAATGCTCCACCAGTTTTTCTTTTTAGGTCATCAACATTACCTGCCCAATCTGCATCTGTGTACACCTTCAAATCAAAGTTTTCTTCATATGGATACCATAATCCATAGTCAACAGTACCTTTCAAATATCTAAAAAATCCTCTTGGTTGCTATCAAATGTGTTTCCTTCTGATTCTTCTGAATATTGCAACTACACCAATTGCGTGAGCTATATCTGGTCTGTTGTGAACAACATAGTGCAATTTTCCAATCATTGACCTATACTCTTTCTCATCAATAGATGTGGCCTTATCTTCCTTACATAACTTACAACCTGTAACCATTGGTGTCCCAACTGGTTTACAGACACTCATACCAAATGTCTTTAATACCTCCACATACTTAGACTATGTGACGAAAATACCACTCTTCATTTGTTGTATTTGCAAACCTATGAAAAATTTTATCTCTCCCACTAGAGACATTTCAAACTCACTTTTCATTTCATTTGCAAATTCATTTCTCATGTCATCATTTCCTCCAAATATGATGTCATCTACAAACACTTCACTAACCAGTATTTTATCTCCTTCAAATTTGAGATATATGTTGTTCTCTTCATTGGTTCTCTGAAATCCTATCTTCATCAGGTGTGAATGAAGCCTTTGATACCATTCTCTTGGTGCTTGCTTTAATCAATATATTTCCTTGTGCAACTTACATACCATGTCCTTCTTGTCAGTTAAAGCATAACCATCCAGTTGCTCAATGTATACTTCTTCTTCTAGTATTCCATTCAAAAATGCAAATTTCACATCCATCTGATATACTTTGAATCCTTTATGAGCTGCAAAAGCCAGTAAAGTTTTGACACCTTCCAGTCTGGCCACTGGTGCAAAAGTCTCACCATAATGTTCTCCTTCTTCTTGTGCATAACCTTTGCAAACCAATCTAGCTTTGTTGCGAACTACAACACCATCTTCATTAAATTTGTTCCTAAAAACCCACGTAGTGCCTATCACATTTTTATTTATCAGTCGAGGTACTAGAGTCCATGTGTTGTTCTTTTGTTCAAGCTCCTCCTCCATAGCTTTAACCCAATGATCATCACCAAATGCTTCCTTAGCAGTTCTCAGCTCAATAGTGGAGATCATGCAAGAATTCTCTCTAATTATTCTTCTGGTTAGCACTCCAGCATCCTTATCTCCAATAATCTATTCAAAATTGTGATTGATTCTCACATACCTTGAAATAACATGATCATTATCTTTAGGTTCATCTTCATTATCATCATCTTCTTATGAATCTACTTGTTCCAGTTGAACCGGTACATCAGTATTCTCTTTACCAGTTTCAGGTTTCATAGGTTCTGGTTCCAAAAACAAAATGCAAGGATCTTCATCCTTTTCCTCCACATTGGTTTCCCCTGAGACTTCAGGATACTCATTCACTCGAACATCATTACTCTCTATGATTCTTTGTGTATGGTTGATAAAACACTTGTAGGCCTTACTCTTGGTGGAATAACCAATAAATATACCTTCATCACTTTTAGCCTCAAATTTGCTAATATAGTCACCTCTCTTAATAAAACATTTGCTACCAAATATCTTGAAATAACCAATATTAGGTGATCTGCCATGCCAGTATTCATAAGGAGTCTTGTCCTTACCTATTTTTACCAAAATCTTGTTCATAGCATAGACAGATGTGCTGACAGCTTCTCTCCCAAAAAAAATCGCTACACCTTCTTGTATAAAACATCGTCCTAGCAGCTTCAACAACTAACTGGTTGTATCTCTTTGAAATACCATTCTGTTGTGGTGTCCTTGATGCATAAATTTGTCGTTTGATACCATTCTCTTCATAATATCTATTGAATTCCTCATAAGTGAATTCTCCACCATGATCTCTCCTCAGACACTTTATCTTCTTTCCACTCTCCTTTTCAGTTAAGGCCCTGAATGCTTTGAACTTACCAAATACCTCTATTTTATCATTCAATAATGTGACCCACATCATCCTTGAGAAATCATCAATGAAGATCATGAAATATCTATCACCTTGAATATATTTAGTTCTTATTGGTCCATATAGGTCTGTATGAACCAAATCTAACAGATGCTCTGCTGAAAAAGACTTGCTTTTCAAAGTTGAGGATGTCATCTTTCCCAACTGACATTCCTTACAAAGAGCATTGACCGATTTGTCCAATTGAGGTAAACCTCTCATTGTCTTTGACTTACTCATTTTAACAATATTATCAAAATTCAAATCACAAAATCTCTTATGCCAAAGCCAACTTTCATCTACTTTAGCAATTAAACAGTTGTTGACTTTAGGATTCATGTGAAACAAGTTACCTTTAGTCTGCTTTCTGGTTGCAATCAGTTCACCTTTTCTCCCATAGATTTTGCACATGCCATTTTTAAACTCCAATGGATATCCTCTATCATTGAGTTGGGAAGCACTCGACAAATTGTACTTAAGACCTTCAACCCAGTAGACATCATCTGCACTGCTCTTTCCATTAAGAGAAATAGTTCCCTTACCTTTAACCATGCAGGGTGAGTCATTACCAAATCTTACAAGTCCACCACCAAATTCCTTTAAAGAAATAAATTTTCTCCAGTCACCGGTCATGTGATGTGAACAACCACTATTAATGATCCAATCATCAGAATTATCCATTCATAAAACTAAATCTTTCTGATCAGATGATTCTTCTTTAATAACTACAAACACAATGTATTCATTAGCATCACCATCAGATTCATCATCGGTGATACCACCATCAACTGCAATAATACAATCTCTCTTTCCTTTTCCCTTGTACTTCTTGAAATTGTCTCACTTGTGCTCATTATCACAATTAGGACAGATAGCAACTATGTGTCCAATCTTGTTGCATGCAAAACATTTCAAAGGTAACTTACCTCTATATTTGCCAGTACCTATGGCCAATCGCTTGGCCAACAAAGCTTCAAGCTCAACTAAACTGTCTTCATCATCAACTTCTCTATTGGATCTATATTCATAACTATGACTGACATCTCTACTTTTTTCTCATAGATGGGTTAGAAACATAAGCTCTAAATGTTGATTCATATTTCTGAATACTACCATCATAACCATTTAATTCAAAAGTAGTAATCTTACCAATGATGGATTCAAGGGTTACCTTGGTTTTGTCAATAGATTTCAACTCTTGAATGGCTGCAACTCACATAGCATAAACCAGTAGCAGGGTTCTCAATACCTTACTAACTATTGTGGCATCATCCATTTTACCACCAACACTCTTAATCTCACCAACTATCTCTTTTATCCTCTAACCATATTATTAAATATAATCACCTTCAGCCATCTGCATGTCATCAAACTTCCCTCTTAGACTCTCTTCCTTGACAATCTTCACATGTTCATCACCGCTATAAATCTCTTCAAGTTTCTTCCATACCTCATGTGCAGTCTCCAGACCATGAACATCGACCTATTCAGCATCAGATAAAGAACTGATAATAGCCTCCAGTGATTGATTGTTTTCTTGTTTCTCTTTCTTCTGATCATCAGTCATAATCCCAGTAGGTTCAACATATTGAGAATTAACATGTTCCCAGTATTAATTTCCAAGACTCTTGATATAAATTTTCATTATGTCACTCTATATCGTATAGTTCTCTCTATTAAACTTCAAACCTTCCTTCTTCATCATGATCTACAAGATCTTTACCTCAAGTTGTTAGGCTTAGACCTTAGAGGACCTAAGAAGCTCTGATACCAATTGATGGTATGATGAAAGAATAGGGATCTGGTCAACTAGTGAGAGGGGGGGTGAATCAGTAGATAAAAAAATGGATATAACTTCACCAATCTCAAAATCAATCTCTCTAAGTAAACTTAGAACTATCAATGCAATATCTCTATCAAGATAAAAACTGTTAAGCGAAACCGGTTGACTGTTACAACAAATAACAGTAATCAACTTATAACTTACAAACATCTAAATACTTTTCCTGATATAAGTAAAAATTCATATTGTTGTCGGTTATAATGACTTATCAAAATGGAATGAGTAGTTAAGAAAATCATAATGAAACATAACCACAAAAACATTCACCACTTGACACAATATTTTTGACGTGGAAACCCAAATGGGAAAAACCACGGTGAGATGAGACTCACAAGATAAGTATCTAAACTCTTCTGAAGTTCACCCTATTAGGAGCCAAGCCGTTTAAAAGCTCTTACAAAAAGTCCTATTAAGAACTAATCCTGTTAGGAACCACCCGGTTAAGGGATTGACTATAATGCCTTGTTAGAAGCAATACCCTGTGAGGAGTAACCTTTGTAAAGGATTTAGAATCCAAGCTAATGGATCACCTTGTTATAGGATTTTAATAACACCAAGCTTGTTAGAGCTTACCCGGTTAGGGGATTTAACTATTGTAATTGTTAGAAAATAATAGGAGTTTGTTGATCTGTTTGAATAGCACTTCACTTGCTTGTTCAGATCCTTTTCATGCTCCTATCTGCCTTTACTCAAACTACAGACACAACATCTGGTTTGTCAACCACACACTCAATTAAACTTTTCTGACACACTCAAACTAAACAACTCATTGACCTTATAAACAAACCAATTAGGTCGGTAATACATCAAAAACCTAATTCTCATAGAGATTGCAAACAAGCCGGTTCAAGTATGACCATTGGATTACGTAACAATCTCTACACATCATTCAAGAAAGCCTTGACCTCTACTTGATCACCACTTCATCGAACTTAGTAACTCATCACGCGCTTTGCATTACATGCAGTATACTTGCTCATTCCCAAGACAAAATATTGTTACCTCAACATGCCAAAATCACTTTGAAACTCTCTTCATACAATATGCATACATGTCATAATCATTACTACTCATCATTAGATCATAAACCAATATAACCAATTCACCAAACTTAATTGGTTAGGGTTTATCAAAACAACAGGTAGGGTTTACCAGTTCAACTCTCCAATACTTAGCAGTACTGGTTCACTCCACAAACTAACCTACTGGTTACAATTTCCTTTCACTAGCTCTTCCTACCGATTACAACAATATCATTACTGATTAATTGACATCAACGACAATAAAACAAATCATTAATGAAATCTTCATGCAAATGCCAGCAGTTGAGATTATTCAATCTCAACCCTCCATTGCCCTTTTCTCCCTGTAAATAGAGCCCATTCCTTCTTCAAAAAAATACAAGTCTTTGTGCATCAAACTTATAGTCTCATAACATTAAGCATATTATCTCTCTTTGATAGAATAATATCTTAGATCATTTTGATAGCATTATAATCTTAGATATATCATGTTAATCTCATATCATGTTAGCTTCATCTTAGTATCATTTTCATACTATTTTAAGCTTCATATCAATATCTTGCATCCTATCATCATCTAGTTTCATATCTAAATCAACACTAGGATCTTGGTTGCATTCCATTTAGATCTTAGAATCATTTAAATCTCATTCTTTAGGTTGTCATCTTAAAGAATCAAGTGCTCTTCCAAGTTGAGAGCCACCTTGAATCTTGAAGATCCTTGGAGATAGAGGAACATGAAATGATTTTAAAGAGTTTAGATTCATTTAACTTGCTTTGTTTGGATTTATAACCTCTAATGCAATGTTTCATGTGTGTGTTTGAATTGTTTTCTCCTCTTCCAGGTTGATACCACATTTCCAGCATACACTTTGTTTTTAGATGTAAATCAAAGTGCAATCAATAAAAGAGACAAGTTGCTTTCAATATTTGTGTTGGAACAAGTTGTAATGTGACGACATTATTCGGAGTTGATTGTGAGGATTGTGGTGTTATTTGAAAGATATTTAAATCCAATCTTGTAGTCTTTGAGCTTCTTATTGTTTTTATAATTAAAGTTATATTGTCAAACTTGATCGTGTAGTCTTTGAGATACTTATCATGTTTTAATCTAGTGTTTCATGCTCAAGCAAAGAGATAAATTACAGTCTTTGTGTTGTTTTTACCTTCTACGTTTGTGCATTTAAGGTGAAGTGTACGTTGGAGTCTTTGAGCTGAATTTATTTCATCTTTCTTCCTGAAGCTTTTTAGAAAGTCATGGAAAGTCTTTGAGCTTTCATGAGCTTCTTGCTTAATTATGCTAGGTAGTACTTGAAATAATTGTTCGAAAAAGAGTCATTTGTAAAAGGTTGATAGGACAATAATTAGAAAAAGACTTTGAGCTTTGTAGTTACTTTCTCATCCCAAAGTTATATTTAGAAAAAGGGAGTAACAGGAGGCTTTGTACTCTTATGGACACTTTGCACCCAATTATCATAGATTCTTAAGATTACTGCAAGTTAAAAATATTTTGTTGCTCCATTCTAAATAGAGAATTGGGTAGATACTTACTCTGAAAAAAGAGAGTAAAGTAATTATATTATCCTGGATTAGTGTAAATTTAGCAAATAGGATAATACTAGATATAGTTTCCAATACAAAGGGGGAGCCTTCCCTTACAAGTTGGAGGGACCATATCTTGCCTTCTAAGAGATATTGTCTCACATACTGTTGTGAAACCCACATTTTGTAATCTCTCTGAAGTTTACAAAATTTTCACCTAGCAAAATTTATATTTGAATTCATTCTCATTTCTCTAAGGGTTCCATTTTTGAGGCATTTTTGTCACCTCATTATCCTTTGGATACCTTGTATCCATTTTCAAATTCTTGTTTTATTAGTTAATTTTGAATTTTTTATCTTAGAATAAGTTTTTGATCTTCTGGTGCAAAGTCGGACTTTAAGTCCGATTTTACACCATCTTTGGGTTCTTAAGTGATAAGGCAAGGTTAAAACCTGATATTTCACTTGCTTGGTTAAGCTTGGTGTATTTCAGACCCATAAATCCGAATTACACCCTTTTGAATTTTTGGTGCAAATCAGACTCATGGGTCTTAAATACACCATTTATGTTGCACGACAACATTTTAATTGCAAGGTCTTTGGAATCATTTTAATTTCTTTCCTTTTATATGCTCTTTCATTTTCTTCTTACCCTCATTTTCTTTTGGGTTGAGGGTTGTGGTTGCATTGAAAGTGTGCGATGAAAAATGTGTGTGTGAATACTAAGGACTAAAAAGCAAAGCTAATTAATCAAGCAAACGCAATACATCATACACCTCAAGATTAGAATGATAAAACCAAAACAAGCATAAAAATGATAACATAAAATGCAAACCAAATGCTTTCTTCAATTTGATGTGTCCTCGTGATGTAGCTTTAAATGCTTTATTATACTCCATGATGTTGATGCAATGATAAATGGATTGATGGATGGAAAATGATGAAGGATGGGTTGAGTAGCAATTTTTGCAGAGTAACGGTACAGTTGAATGAAGATTGGATGATTTGGTCTAAAAATGAAGGGATTAAATAGGAAATATGAGGAAGGGAAGGGGAGGTGAAGAGGAGACACTTGTCTGCAAAAAGGATAAGTGGCTCAAACAGAAAGGAAATGAATGACATGTGTCCTTAGACACATGTCCATTTTGGAAAAAGCCACCCAAAATAGAATATTTTCTCCAAAACTAGGAAAGTTGGTTAGGATGTGCATACGTGGAGGTTAGGAGGGTTGGACGATGACTAGGATAGGGTTACGTTAGATGGTTAGGGTTGGTTAGTACCCAAGGGTTAGGCTAGATGGTTAAGTTAGATGGGGGGTTAAAGTTAGGAGCCATGTGCTCAAATAGAATATTTAAATTAAATTAATTAATGAAATTAATTAATACATGGACTTTGGAAGAAGGGAATTTGATTAATTAAAATAATTAATCAAAAGGGGAAAAGGGGGGATTAATTAACTAGGTTAGTTAATTAGAATAATAGGATTGTGGATTAATTAATTAGGAATTAATTAATTGGAATAAAGGGATTGGGGGAATTAATTAATTAGATTAATTAATCAGAAGAATATGATTGGGGGATTAATTAATTAGATTAATTAATCGAAAGAATATGATTGAGGGATTAATTAATTAGAAGAATAGGATTTAAAATTTGATTAAATTAATTAGCCAAATTTAAGTATCTACATTTTGCCCCTCTTTATGGTGGTGCTAAAATAGCGTCGGTACGAAAAAAATAAAATACCTGACATTGGAAGAAAGAGGGACAAAGCAAAAATTCCCTAGGCGGATGAAGGAATGGTTAGGGATGCCCCCTCAAGAGGGTGTGTAGGGAGAAAGGGGTTGGGTGGCATCTCGAAAGAAACATTGCCCCAGCAGACAAGAAGGAAGTGACAAGCATCAAATGGGAAAGAGGGGTGAATGCAAATGAAATAAATGATATGGATGAAATGATCATGGAGCACGAGAATCCATGAAAAATGGGATGCCATGTAGTCAGCACTTATTTTGATTTAGCATTGTATGTGAGTCACCAAGGTATAAGGAAACAAGGTGGGATTTGACATCCAATGCATGGACTGACACAAATAAATAGACATACACATCGACCTAGCACCACACAGACTTATAGAGACCCTACAGGAAATGGTGCTAGAATGACCACAAGCAGAAGATATGTCCCAATGTAACATGAGATAACAAAGACCTCATGAGGGTACAACAAGGGACACATCCAAAATACACGTCGAGCAAAACCAAAACAAACAAGATCACATCCTAAGCCTTGTATTCCCAGTGCACCATGATATAAAGGATCGTAGTGACCAAGAGGAAATAGGACTCGAGGAGATCAAAAGATAAACAAAGATCAAAAAGAATCAAATCCAACATGAGGGCCTCAAATATCTTTTGCCAAAAGGATAACTAATTGGATGAGGATATAATGTTGTCTGGTTTCAGGAAGGATACATCTTGTATAAGACAAATATGATCAAGACATATGGTTTTAGGAAGGATAAATCTTGTATAAGACTAAGATAGATCAAAACATTTGGTTTTAGGAAGGATACATCCTGTATAAGACAAAGATGATCAAGAGGTCTGATTTGAGAAAGGATACATCCTATATAAGACTAAGATATATCAAAACGTTCAGTTTTAGGAAGGATACATCATGTATAAGATAAATGATAGATGAAAGATGGATGGATGAGACAAAAGGTACCTGATACGATCATGATGATAGAGATGCTCAAAGATGATTGTTGAAGAGCGAGCTGATAGGATATGGTCTCGAAGGACACAACCAATGTAAAGAATGAGACCTAAGGATACATATACAAGTGAACCTAGATGGAGACATGTGACCAACACTATGTACAAGACAATATTTACAAGATGCACAAGAGATAAAAATGATGGAGGGAGACCCAAGATAGGCACGATGATGCCCCAATCAAGATGAAAAGCCATGAGAGATTGATGAAGATGATTGAGAAGGATACATCTCGATGATGATGAGAAGACTACAATCAAGACTTTCAGCAAGGCTAGGAACAACACCAAGGATGTGATTGGATGATTTGATTGGTTCCTGACCTTGGATAGTGGAGGAAAATGGATAAGATTCGCACGCAATGGCGGATTATGCAGAGGATATGGATTGATAGAATGGATGACATTGGATTGTATGGGGGTAGCCTAGAGCTATATACCAATGGAAAGGGATGCAAGAGGTGGTGGAATGATATGGGAGGAGGGATGAAAGGATGGGGGGATAGGATGAAAAGGATTTTGAGATGGAAGCATTGTGGATGTGGCTAGGAGATGAAAGGATATGGGATGAAGGGATGGAGGAATGGGGAGATAAGAATAGGTGGATGGATCGAGTTATGGATGAAGTGATGGAGGAACTGGGAGATCCAAGGATTGGTGGATGAACGGATATGAATAAAGGGACAGAGGAACTAGGAGGTAAGGATAAGTGGATGGATGAATATGATAAGATGACTAACAGGAGGATAAGAAATTGAGGAAAGTGGATGGAAGATAGGGTGATAGGTGGATGGGGATCATGAAGATAGGCGAAAGGATTACATGGAATGGAGGAAGGAAGGGTGGATTTGAAGGAAAATGGAGGAAAAGTGTGAGAGGAAAATGGAGGCCAAGAGGTTTCCAAAGCATGTATACATGGTGGCCTTTTATTTTTATCAAGATCCCAAGGAGTATAGGTTAACTGAACTCGATAGGATATGTTGGGTATGGTAAATAGATGGAAATGGAGGAGGAAGTGGCCAGATGGCCCGAAGAACTTTTCCCCAAGTACGGAGAGAAAAAGGATGAGGGTAATTACACATGAAACCTATTTGCCAGGTTTTCATCATGGTACTTGTACAAGGTGCCCGTTTGCCAAGTTTTCACTAGTGGACAAATTTATCTCTTTGCTTTTTTTTTCTTCTTTTTTTTTTGTATTTTCTAATTTTTGAGAGGAAATTTATGGATGGAGATCAACAAGGATAAGATGGATTTGGAGGATAAGATGGATGGAGGACTCAAGCATTAAGTTACATATCAAGGTAGTAGGAGCACATTTGGAGAGATCACTGGATGTTGGTACAACTTTATTAACAAGTGAATTGTGTAAAGGCTTGGATTAGATGGTTTTAATTGGGAATGTAAAGGATATGGTAGTGGCAAGTGTTTGGATGGAATGAGGGAAAGTGAGTGTGATGGGAGGATGTCATCAGGACCAAACTTGGCACATGTTGTGGAGGATGTGAGATAAGTGGAGGAGAGATGGATGTAGCATGTGGATATGATGGAGGAATTGTTATAGGTAGCTTTGGGACATAGGGACCCAAAATAGACTTAGGAGATGAAGAGGGAGAATTTTTAGCTGGTGGACTAGAAATTTTTAATGCCATTGTAGGTTCTTTTGGATGCACTACTTCTTTTTAATTTGCTTCTTTTTGCTTTGGAATCCACATTGTTTTTGCTTCTTCTTTAGTGGGCCTTTGCGGCCTTTGGGATTCATTGCATTTTTTGTATCATCTTTTGCACTATTGGAATAAGTCTTTTTGAGTGGACATGATCATCTTTATATTGATGTTGATGTTTATCTTAATGTATTTTTTATTTGGCATCCAAATTTAGGCTAGTAGCCTTGGAAGGAGTGTGCAAAGGTGTAGGGGATGGAGGAATTATCAATGAAATGATCGATGGAATGTGGGGATATGTGCCTTTATTGATCCTGATTGGGAATGAAAGGAGTAGGAGGTTTATTATGGGTGATGAAGATAGTGGATTTGTGTATGGATGAATGAGTAGGGAAAGATGGAGGATGGGATTTTGGGATATAATGGCCCAAAATGGATTTTTCATGTGGGGAATGTATGAAGGTGTATTTTGGGATATAGGGACCCAAAATGGATTTAGAGGATGAAAGAGGAAGATGGATGGTTTTTTTAGCTGTATGTGATGGAGGAGGGGTGATGGCGATAAATGATTTGGAGGAATGATGGGGAGATGCAATGGTGTGTCTGGAAGTATACTTGGATTTTGCATTAGTTCTACCAACAATTTTGGATAAAATGATTTGGGATATGTAACCAAGACCATGACATCCTAAATATGCTTTGACATGGATGGGCTCCAAAATACCTTCCTCATGTAGCCCTAAGCCTTTACCTTTATAGTTCATTTTTTTGAGCATTTTATCTAAAGTAGGATACTTGTTCTCTGGGTAACAAGATGCGAGTCCTTTATCAGATGGAGGAGAATGGGTGGTATATATGAGATGTTCTTCTATTGCGAGTGAACTGCCATGGATTAATGTAAGCGAACAAAGGGGATTAAGTGATGGTAGTGGGATAGTTTAGATAGGAGGAAATTGAATATCAAGAGGTGGAGTATATGTGATAGGAGGATCTTGACCTAGAAGAGGGGATGATAGGGGATCTTGAGATGAAGGGGATGGAATGGTAGGATCTTGACTTGGATCAATAAAATTTTCAATAGGCTCTAGAACAAGATCTTGGAATGATGGGGTTAGTATGGATAGTGTGATAAGGGGTGAGTGGGTAGAATCTTTAGATGGATTGGAAGGAAGGATGGGAGGTTCATTGACTTGGGTAGATGGAGTGGATGGAATGACCAGAGGTTCCTCGGCTAGGATAGATGGAGTAGATGGAAGGATGGGATATTCTTCAATTGGGATAGATTGACTGGATGGAAGGATGCGTAGTTCCTCAACTGGGATAGATTGAGGGATGAAAGGTTCTACAACTAGGTTAGATGGAGTGGATGGAAGGATGGTAATTTCATTGGCTTGAGTTTAAATGATGGTAAGAGTAGGTAATGGGGATTGTGGGTGGATGATCTCAATGGATGAAAGGTTTTCAATGGTGTTAGGAGGTGGGAGAGGAATGATAGGTGTGGGGGTTGGAAGTGAAGTTGGTGGATAGAGATAAGATGGGGTGGACAAAGGTGAACTAAGGTAGGATGAAGTGGATGGTGGAGGATTTCAATAGGATGAAATGCATGAAGGTGGACTAAGGTAGGATGAAGCGGATGGTGAGTTGAGTTACGATTGGGGAGTGTGACTAGTGCCACTTGCCAATTCATTAATTTTCATCACAACAATGGATGAAGGTGGTACTTGGAGATAACTAAATCATGATTGTGAAATAGTAGGTTGTGATATCACTTGAGGTTGATATTGTGGGGAACTCACAACTTATGGTACTTATTGGGTGTGCAGGGGCATAGATGATAATGGCATTGTGCAATTCATGCCCCTAGTCATAGCTAGAGTGACAAATGATGGTTGATTAGGATTAGCTGAAGGATTTAGATAAGCTGGAAGATTAGAACCTTATGGAGAATTTAGATAAGATGGAAAATTAGAACCAAATGGAGAAGTGAGATAAGATGGGATATTAGAACTGGATGGAGAATTTAGATAAGATGGAGGACTATGATTAGGGATTGTGTAATGAATTGATGGATTTGGATTAGGGATGTAAGAAAAAGCAAATGAAGGATGGCCAAACCCATCATAATAAGATTGCGACATGACTTAGGTGAAGTAGAAGAAAATGAGGGACGACCACACTCATCATAGTAGAATTGAGACATGACTTGGACATCTGTCTCATCAAGTTGATCAACCATACCCTCATAATCATCGACATAGGGTGAAGTAGAAGAAAATGAGGGATGACCATAATCATCATAGTAGAATTGTGAAATGACTATTAGTTGATGGGTTGGAGAGATGAAAGATGGAAAAGGATGACAGACCAAAAGCTCAAAATAGGATGAATGATATGATAAAACTAGAATTGGGGATTGACTTTGAGGAAGTTGGGAAGAGGATGAAATTTGATGTTCGATTCTAGAGTTTTGATGACCTAGGAAGAAGGCAATGATGATGCAAATTGGGAGACAAGAGGTGATAATGGATGATAGTGAAGATGTAAGAACCAAGATGATGATAACTAAGGTGATGACTACCAACTAAGATGATAAAAGTGACCATGCAAGTCAAGACCCTAGTGGATGATAATAACGACGTAAGCTAGAAGTGATGACAATGATGTAACTATGCAAGCAATGGGGATACTGAAAAATACAAATGCAAACTAAGATGGATGAAAAAGATGACTCAAGCAAATGCAAACTAGATCATGGGAATAAGGTAAGCCCGCCAGACTACGATGAAAACTTACTAGATGAATTTTGGCAGCATAACAAGACAATAAGGATCGAACACTTTGAAGGAAGAGGTGAACCCGCTAGACCAGGGTGCAGACCCGCTAGAGTATCAATGACTGAGAGAACCGACAAAATTGACAGTGAATTCACCAGAGTAAAGAGAGAAGCTGCAAGTTTTCAAAGCATAGCCACAAGAGTTCAAATGACAATGACTATGCTACGTATGTCAATCTAGCTCAAGACGGAGGCATTCCAACTATACCTAGAAGAGAACCCGTTGCAGGACAACAACAACTAGGATTGTGTGAAATGTGATGTGTTTGATGATTAATACTGATTTTGGCAAAAGATCATTGTGACACAAACATAGCAAGCATGCGTATATGATAAAAGAATGAACAATCATGTACTTCCTAGGATAGTCAAATGATAGTACTTGTTGAATCCTTTAGCACAGAGTAATACATCCAACCGGATAGATAGAAGCTTAGTAGTACTGGCTCCACTACACAGCACACACTTCTCAAGCATACCAAGCTTTTAATTTCTAAAGATCCTAAGATCTCGAGAAATTTTATATGTCAAATTGGGGGGTACATGAGAGGTGTCTTAGGCATGCACATATCACAATGCCTGAGCCAAAAAGTAGAAGGATTGGGGCCACTATAACATTGGTTCGTAGTAATGTTTCAACGGGTCCAGTCCAATAATGGATTCTCAAAGCAAGCCACTTAAGACTTTAATTGAGCTTATCAGTTCAGAGAAGCCCTCCACATACAACAAATTCACTCAACACTTCAGTCGTTTGACTAGGTTTTTTATATAGCGGCTCGAAAAAAACCGCTCAAGTTTGCATTGGGAGAGATGTTATCCCCAACGTGTCCCTATTTTGAAACAGTCCCTTGAGGTGATGAGGCCCCCGAGAGGTGATTCGCTACTAAAGATAAAAACAAATGTCATTAACCACCTTTCTCATTACCCAACGTCCGTGAAGGTGAGGGGAGAGGATAATAGGTGTAACTGTCGGTCCACCCTACATGTGCACAAGTGTTCCAAACAAAAAAAACATGGTGTTCATTTCCTTTAAGAAATTGAAGTGTGCCTAGATTAAGTAGAAGACACAAATACAAAAATGAAAAGCAATAAAGGAAATATGTTTTTGTGAAACCCCTCTTTAGCGGTCCTGAAACCAATTAAAAGCATGGGATCTTTAATTACATGATTAGTTGCACAAATGTTAGCAAAAATATCATCCAAAAATACACAAGTTAGCATATTAGTCCGAAAATAGCATTCTGGAAAATGATTGTAAATGTTAATTGAGTGAACCTGCTATAACACAATGCAAACCCGCTACTTTAATGAAGGAAAAAAGCAAACATTGACTTTAATGATGGAAAAACACAAACCCACTACTTTAATAATGGAGAAGTGTGAACCCACTACTTTAGGAATGCTAAAACATGAACCTGCTATTTTAGGGATGCTAATGTGTGAACTCAGTACTTTAGGAATGCTAATACACAAAGCCGCTACTTTAGGAATGCTAATGTGCGAACCTGGTACTTTAGGAATGCTAATACGCGAACCCGCTACCTTAAAGAGTCAATCTTGCCACTATGTAAAACAATACAAAAAGCATTTACAAATCCCCAAGAGAAAATTTGACAAAAATGTATACCTTCTGTATGAATGTGATAGCGTGTTCCCTCTTGTTCAGGTAGTGTTCTCTTTGTTTCTGGGAGCAAACCGTTGTTTTGTAAAACATCGATATTGATAAAATAGACTTCCGTCAAGGAAAAAATCCATGTGTAGATTCACGTTTTTGCCTACAAGTTCTCAATATCTGTCAAAAAACACACCTAAACAACAAAAAATGTTAGAATGACCTATGAAGTCGGTTACATTGGGCATGCCAGAAAATGTGCGATGAAAAATGTGTGTGTGAATACTAAGGACTAAAAAGCAAAGATAATTAATAAAGCAAACACAATACATCATACACCTCAAGATTAGAATGATAAAACCGAAACAAGCATAAAAATGATAACATAAAATGCAAACCAAATGCCTGCCTCGATTTGATTATTCCACGATTTGATGTGTGCTCATGACGTAGCTTTGAATGCTCAATTATACTCCATGATGTTGATGCAATGATAAATGGATTGATGGATGAAAAACAAGGAAGGATGGGTTGAGTAGTGATATCTACAGAGTAACGGTACGGTTGAATGAAGATTGGATGATTTGGTCTAAAAATGGAGGGATTAAATAGGGAAGATGAGGAAGGGAAGGGGAGGTGAAGAGGAGAAACTTGTCTTCATAAAGGACAAGTGGCTCAACTAGAAAGGAAAGGAGTGACATGTGTCCTTAGGGACACATGTCCATTTTGGAAAAAGCCACCCAAAATAGGATATTTTCCCCAAAACTAGTAAAGTTGGTAGGATGTGCATACATGGAGGTTGGGAGGGATAGGATAGGGTTGGTTAGGAGGGTTGGACGATGACTAGGATACGGTTAGGTTAGATGGTTAGGGTTGGTTAGTACCCAAGGGTTAGGCTAGATGGTTAAGTTAGATGGGGGGTGTTAAAGTTAGGAGCCATGTGCTCAAATAGAATATTTGAATTAAATTAATTAATACATGGACTTTGGAACAAGGGAATTAGATTAATTAAAATAATTAATCAAAAGGGAAAAAAAGAGGATTAATTAACTAGGTTAATTAATTAGAAGAATAGGATTGGGGATTAATTAACTAGGAATTAATTAATTGGAAGAAAGGGATTGGGGTAATTAATTAATTAGATTAATTAATCAAAAGAATAGGATTGGGGGATTATTATATTAGATTAATTAATCTAAAGAATAGGATTGGAGGATTAATTAATACGATAAATTAATTGGAAGAATGGGATTTAAAATTTGATTAAATTAATTATCCAAATTTAAGTGTCTACAGAAAGCATAGTCAAGGGCGAAGTTCTCTTTCTAGGTGAGGCCCCTCACTTCCTTTTGTTTCTTTCTCTAGTTTTGTTTTCTTGCTTATAGTGTACAATTGGAGTTTTGGTCCATCATACACTATTGTTTCTCCCAATTTAAAGTTAGCGTATGGTGGGCCTCAATCCCAAACATACATTGTTTTCTTTTCATTCGCAAATTTTCATATGGAAAGTGGTGTGTGTCAAGTTGATAAACATGACATAAACCATTGTTGTATCCTAGCTCAAGGTGTATTATGGGGTCACAACCCCGACATAAACCAAAGCCCTTCCTCATAGTGTATGTCAAGGTCATGGCTCTGCCCTACACCATTGTTGTTGATATTATGTGTTGTTCTTACTAATAATGGAAAATGGTGCATGTCGGGCGTATGACCTCGACATACACCAAAGCCTTAGCTATCACTGCATGTCAGGGTCATATCCCCGACTCACACCATTTATTTTTTTGAGTTTCTCCCAAGTGTTTCCCTGAGGTGCATGTCGGGGGTATAACCCTGACATGCACCATGATTCCTTCCCATGGTGCATGTCAGGGTTATAACCCCGATCCACTCCAAACACAATATTTGTTTTCCTCTATTCTTTGTAATAGTGTATATAGAGCTTATAAGATTGATATACACCATTTCACATTTTTGTCCTTCCCAATAGTAAATCAGACATATAAGTCTAATATGCACTTTATTATCTTTTTCACTAATTTTTGGTGCAAATCAGACTTATAAGTCTGATTTACACTAGATGCACACACTTGCAGATTAGAGTTGTGAATGCAAATTTTCACTCAATGAGGCATTTTTGTTCTATCAAATTGGGATTTTGAGGAATAAGGAGATTCTGATGTGCTTAAATATGGTGATGATATTTTTCAAATATTATAGTTGCAATCATACTCAAATGACAGAGCGATCACCAAGAAAGAAAGGAATGAACTTCAAGAAACAAGACCCTCATCTAGTTTTCATGCCTTCATCTATGTCTTCTAACATTGACAACATTAGAGACACGGAGATAAGGCATGTAGATCTTGAGGATTTCTTGAAAAGAGTCAAAGAGCCACCACAATATTAAAAAATGGAGGCAACCATGAACTGTGGCATTCATTTGGTTGCATCTTTCCCTATCTCACACAAAATCCTAAATTTGTGTTAGCATTACCTAATCGATATGATCTAGTGAGCAAATCAGTCAAAGATACAGAAGGAAAGAAGAATCTTATCAAATTGGATGAGGATTTCTTTGAAACTATTTTCAAGTGTTCAACTATAGATCAATATTCCAATATTGACATGCAATTAACATTGACATATTTGGGATAGGGCTATTATCATTATTGGGAAGATGTTGAGGTGGCTTAAGGTGGAGAAGGACCCTGCAAAAGGACCCGTGAGAATATGAGGAAAAAGGTGGCTATTCAAAATGTGGATTACAAAGCTATGAAGACTGATGTTGATACAATGAATGTCCTTGAGGATGAGATCACTGAGACCCTCAAAAGCCTTATGTAACTGGGTCTATGTTGTTTTCTGGTTGCTAGTTCCGCCTGTATCTGGGTTAGGTTTCCTTGTTGTCTTTTTGTGCCTGGCTGATCTTTTCTTGTCTCTTTGGTTGTTGTTTCTTATGCTTATCCATGCAACCCATTTTGTTTTGGATGTTAATTTTTTATTCTATTCCTCTTAGAATCATTTTGTAAAGGGTTTATGGGTCCCTTCAAAACTAGTTTTTGCCTTAATCCAAAACATTGACATATTATGATAACAATTCAAATAAATGCAGAAGAAACATCGATGAAAACTGGTTAAAAAACCCAAGGCCTACAATTGCTAGATGGTCTAGGACTATTCATTGAAGTGACTTCATTGAAGAGGTAAATGATTTTATTACTCTCCTTATTGGAGTAAAAGGACTTCCTATTTTAGATACCTACCATAAGTGGATGTATCAATACATTCACATTATCTAACAAAAGAAGAAGAAGATCTACTGGGGTAAACAAATAGCTGACACTTTGTGTGAGCAGTTAACTAAAGTTCCTACCACTTTGAAGTTATATATGACTTCATAACTAGTATATGCAGCAACCTCAATGAGGCATTTTTCAAGGTTGTCTACCATAGGAGACAACAGTCAAGCTCATGTTTATTAATATTTCACATATTTGACTCTTAAAAATAGTTTGCAGTTGTTAGGACGGTCAATGATGCTTTATTTGCTCAATATATTTGTATGATAAAGATCTTCAAAAGAAGAGAGTATCATATGAAGTCTAAAATGTGGTAAATCAGTATGGGTTCATATCTCTACAATTCCCCACCTTTACATATCTTAGAATAGGATTTTTTGATGGTGATCCCTTCATGCTTCCTATAGACACTTAAAATTTGCATCACCTTTGTTCTTCGTTTTTAACCTTATCGCACATATGATCTTCTTTATTCACATGATCCCGTCTTGTCCAGATCATTCCCTTGCCTTCCCATTTTAGATTTTGGATTTCATTTTACCCTTAAACTTGTCCCTTTTGCATCAAATTGTTCCCTTGTCACTTTTGCAGTGATGTTTTGCCTAATTGCATCCCGATTATAAATTTTTTACCCCTAATTTGGTCCTTCCATTCAGCCTTTTCCATTCTTATCTAGATCCTTCCCCTCTCTTCCCACTACTGGTACAAAATTTGCATTTTGAGCTCTTCTTCAGTCCCCTTACATTGGTTTTTTCCCCTTGCTCAAACAATGTCCATTTTGACCATTTTCTATGTCTCAATTTTAGGGTTATTAGGCCTTCTTTTTAGGGTTTCGCCACTTCCCGCCTTTCGTTTCCAATCCCATTGGATCCCCTCTCCTACCTATCCATATAAAAAAAATTCATTTTTACCTCTTTTCCAATCCAATAACATCACATTTGTCCCTTCTCCATCCGGTGACTCGCTTTAACTCAGTTTACTCAGTATTGCTCAGTTTTACCCGATTTGCCCTAATTTGCAATTTTTCATTCGAATCACCTCATTTCCCATCCAAACTTTCCCATTCCTTCAAATTTAATCTTTTTTTACTCAAATTGAATTAATTTGACCCATTTTAGGTCCTTGGATGTTAGTTTGACTAATTTTCCCTTTTTAGGTTTAATTAATTAAGCAACATTAATTAATTAAGCCCTTGTTTTACTAATTATTATGCCCTAATCTTTCATCATTTCATCAAAAACCCTTCCCCTTTTAAAATTAATTAAATAATAGTGCAATATTTGGTTGATTTTGATTTATCCCTTTTAAATAAACAATCTTAATTGATTAATTAAAGGTTCATTTATTTTAACCTATAGTTGAATAATTCATTTAAATTATTCAATTATCTAATTATGTCTTCGAATTATTTAATTTTCCTAATTATCTTCTTGCATGAGGATAATATTTTCTTTTTCAATTTTTAATTGAAAATATCTTCCTAATTTTTTAAAGTGGCAAATTTGTTTAAAGATTTATCTTTGATTTTCGAAAATCCTAATATCTCATTCTTTTTCAATTTTTAATTCAAAAATGAGGTATGCATCCCCAAAAATCTATGTTTTTTTCTTTTTCATCGCTTTTTCCTTCATCTCCTTCATACTTCCCTAAAAGGTGACTTTATCATGTGTTCGATCCCATTCATCCACCCGATCAAAAATCCTTCTAATCTTATTTGTCCATCAAGTCTTCGGTTTTCTATAAATTGAGGACTATCCTTCAATCAAATCAACTAACTTTCATGCATTTTGACTCTATCAAATTATTCATCTAACTTTTATGCATTCTTATTATGTCACATTTTCATCTAATTTCCAAGTAATCGTATTCTATCAGTTTGTCTAGATAATCTAACTTTTATGCATTTTCATTCTGTCACACTTTTCATCTAATTTTAGCACCGTTATTTTGTCCTTTTGTCGAATCAATCAATCATCATTAATCACATATTCCTAGTAAGTCTCGCACACTGTCTCCTTTGCTTTTGTTGTTTTGTGCACCTAGCCTCTCGAGAGTGACATATCTTCATTAGAGATGAAAGGAAGAGAAACAAGGTGTAATTGAAGAAGCACAATGGATGGTTTGCATTTATGTTGTGTTTTGTTTCAATTACTTTGTTGGTAGGATTAGGAAAGTTAGCTTGCAATCTATTTTTTTATGATTAACTTAGATAGATTGTATGCATGTTTTGGTTTTTGAACTAACACCCCTTTTTCCTCATCTACACTTCCTAGATATCCATCAAACAAAATTGTACTCATGAAGTTATCTCATTAGATGGTATAAGTGCATGAATGTCAATCTTGTTTGCACAAGACTGGTTTCAAGTTATATCTCACCATTGCGATATATTCAATCAATTCTATCTACAAGGCTTGAGCCATGGATGAAGAAATGAGAAGAGTGCCAATGAGGCTCTTCAAGGCTAGGAAATACTTTGATTATAGAGGTATGAAGAACAAAATAAAGAAAATATACACTCATGTTCACTGGGTAGAGGATATTTGGATTGATCACTCTCGCCTTACGCTGGAGAAAATTGAGAACCTAAATCTTGCTAATATCCCTAAGGATCTCAAAGATGATGGGGACATTTTAGATCTTGCATGTGAAAAGAAAAGGTTCTCGGTTCACCTTTACCTCTTATCCAATGGTCCCAAAAGGAAAATATTTTAAATAAGGACAAGATTTCAAATCTTTCTTGCCAATAGCAATGTTTGGCTATCTTAGAAAGGGATTCAATTAAAACATTTCCAAATTGTATCTTAAGATGACACTACAGGGCCAACTGGGAAAACCTTTGAGCAAAGAACTAAGAATAGATAAGATACATCAACTCCAAAGGCTCCCAAGTTCAATTTCACAGTTGGAAAGGGTAAGGATAAAAGCAAACAGAATCTTCAGCCCAGGACACTCAAACACATGATGTAGTTGAAGAAGATTTTCAAGAGGAAGAGATTGAACGAGAAGGAGAAGGAGAAGAAGAGCTAGAAGAATAACAAGAGGAAGAATATGATGAGGAGGGATTACCAGAAATTCCCAGTACTTCACAATCCAAAGGGATGCAAGAAATCACTCATCTTTCCTTACATGATACCATAGGTACAATTCCTCCTCCAATGTCAATCTTTACCCAACTCCTTTTGGTTATACATTTTCATATATATGAGGTTCCTAGCATGGTAATCCATACCATTCCCTCAACAACAATTAATCATTCGACTCTTGACAACCCGCACGACAACATCGAGAATGTGTTTCTTCCCAACTTGTCTGAAATGTCCTCTTCTATGTTGGATGGCTTTGATAAGTTTATGTCAAAAATTGAACTTCATCCTAAGGTTTAAAATGTTGAAAATCAACCTATCATTGTAACTTCTACTCAAACTATTGTAACCACAACCGTACAGAATCAAGAACTTGCATCTCAAGTAGGAGATGATACACCTTTGCCACTTTGGTTAGTTTTTAATACCCTTAAGAGGAAGAATCGAGCCATCTCCTTAGATGACTTCAACTTCAGTCAGTTGACTCATGTCAAGCCTAAGGGTACAAAGAAGGCTAAAACCTTATCTAAGGTAATGGTGGATAAATCAAAGAACAAGTATGTAGAAATGGAAATTTCTCCCTTGGATATAGATTTGGACAAATTTCAGCCTACAAATTATGTTATCAACAGGATTGATATGGGTAAGCAGACACATGAAGTAATAGTGGAATATGCTCAAGCATCTTTTCACAATCTTGTGACAAGTTATAATGAAGAGAAGATCAAGAAGGATAAATTGAAGAGACAGGTTGAGCAACTTACTGATATCTTGATCAAGATAACAAAATCATCAGAGGTAATTGAACTAGTTGCTTCATTAGTTGTCAAACAAATCATCAAGCAAGTTGAATAGAATAATTCATGGAGAAGATCAATTGGTGAATGGACAGATAGAAAATTGAGTCAAGGTACACATCTCTTACGTTCTACAGTTACTCTAATCAATAATCTAGAAGATGTAAAGTTTGGCATAGATAAAACGTTGGATCAACTCTCAAATGAATTAGAGACATATGAGAAGAACTTTGACTCATGGTTGAAGTTAGAATATTTTCAATTAGATAATCTGGTGAAAAATGGAGCACTCCCTTCAAGGGATATGTATATTGAACAAAGGGAGGTATTGAAACATCAAATTAGTACCTTGGAAATGCTTATCAAAGATATGAGAAAATCTCAAAGGGAATATAATGCCAAAGGAAAGGACATCATTGAAAAGATATCAGCACTTCCTTGTACATTCCTTGATGAAAATCAAAAGCCTCTTCATGAAGATGTTATTATCAAACAGTTCAGCTTGCTTATTGGGGAAGATGTGGACAAGCAAGTTTTCTCATTATCTTCAATTGATAAGTTGATAGAAATTCAAATCAACATGGATGATTTGGCTTCTCTTCTGAAGAAGCACAGGAAATGCTACATGAGCCTTGTAGATTCTATTACTTGGGTCAAGGTTATCACAAGCCACACCAAGGGACCTTATGAAAAACAAAGGAAGGTAGTTTTGAAAAAATTTGAGGAAATTATGAAGCAAGATCATAATGGAGTGTCTGATTACACTTAGTATCTTTCATATTTTCTAGAGTTGTAGGTGCATTTTTGTAATAAGACTTCGACACCTTAAGTGTCATTTCGTATTCAAGTTTTTGCATCTAGAACATGGATGACTTCTAAGTCAAATACGACTCTTCTTTGATTTAGTCATAGCTTTCATAGATTAGCTCATTGCACCTCACCTATATATATGAGGTTTTTTATTATAATTTGTATCTTTGATGTTATGCAACGAAACTCTGCCGAAGTGAAGAGAAAAGTAAAACTTTGAATTCATATTGTCATTTTACAAGTTTGATCATAAGAAGATAGCTTTGGCATTCAGACTTTTTTGAAATCATTGTGATTTATGTTGAGATTTTTCTTACATCATTCTCGTGATAAAATCTTGTTTTGATCAAATTAAAGCATTGTGTTGAGTAAATATTAAAGAGTAGAATAAAAGATTGGTTTGTAAACTTTGTGTTACATTTCAGATCTTGTTAAATAGAATTAGTAATTAGTGCAAGAGATAAAAATTTGAAGACTTTCTCTCATTACAATTATGACCAACAATCACAAGATTGTCAAACAGATGGTGGATGCCATGAAAGCCATGGTGAATAATCTTGACAAAGTGCAACAAGAGAAAGTTCTGATCAATATTGATGATGATAATGAGAAGATTCAGACTGATCAAGGCCCTTGTAAGAGGACCCGGGGCAACATGAAGAAAAAAGTTTTGACTCAAAGCGTGGATTACAAAGAGATGAGGATGGTTGCTGACAATATGAGCCTACTGGAGGCTGAGGTCATTGAGACCCTTAAGAGCCTCATGTAACTATGTTGTATTTTCTGTGTTTTTGTGTTTTGTGTTATGGTTCTTTGTTGGTTTTTTGTCTACCCGTTTGGGCGTTTGTTGGTTTCTTGGCTGCTCTATGTATTGTCCTTTCTTGTGCAGCCTATTTTGTTTAGGATCTTCTATTGCTTTGATTCTAAGCCTTTTAGAATCTTCTATGTAAAGGGTTTCAAGGCCCCTTCAAAACATGTTTTTGCCTTAATCTAAAACGATTTGAAGACTTTGAGCTTCACCTTGTTATTTTGAGATAAAGATGGTTGAATTGTAATAGGATAACATTTTGCGGACCTTGTGCTTTGCTTTGTTATTTTGGTAAGGAGGTTCCTTCTTTGCTTACAAATTTTTACTCAACAATACCTTCCTTCTTTCACTCACAATCTTCAATAGAGTTTCATGAGCATTATTGATCCGCAATAAAAAATTTGCTTTCTCTACAATAAGAATTTTTTTCATGGAGTGAGATAGTTTCAAATGAGGCATGAGTAACATTTTTTCTTCAACAAAAACATTCTTATGAGTAGACCGACATTCTAGTGGGACTGATGGTCCATATTTCCTTATTAGTGTCTATCCTTTATCAGGATACTATCAACATGATGACTAAAACAAAACTTTAAACTTATCTGGCAAGAAATATTTTTAGCATGAGGATCTCATTGTCTGTGGTTATAGGTGTTTTTTTTCTTTGATTTTATCTTTTGATGACATTTCCTATGCCTCTCAAGGATGTCTATGGACTAGAGTGGTCAGGATAGGGCATCATCACCTTATTGTTTCTTGTGGATTATTCTCTTGTAACATTATGGCTCATCTAAGGATATGGTGGCCCATGATCATCTAAGACATAATGAGTCCAGCATGAGCAGGGATATTCCTTGTTTGAAAGTGTCTTATCTCTATACAAATGGTATGCCAACTATCTAGGTAAAAAATATATATATAGATGGTCAACAATCATTTTTCATAATAAGCTCAATGATGATAAATGCACAAGAGCACAATCTTCTACTTTCCATCATTCCTTCATCTCATGTAGTCTTATAGTATCTAACTGACTATAATGACACACCAAAAATACTAGAAGCATGCATTGCATTAGCATCCATCCTACATCACCAAATATCATTCATGCATATATAAATATACCATATAAGATACATCTTGCACCCACATAGATTAGTACATAATCATCATAATGTATCTCCATCCATACATATCGCAAATAGAACAATCCTAGGTAAATATACACACATATCCATATAACATCATTATGCATCCATCATGATAGAACATACATAATAAAGTAAACCATACATCATCATATAGAATTGCCATGTAAGATCATGTCATAACTGCATCACATGGTAAACCATGCATAATCCATCACATATTCACATAAGCATCATATAGAACATCATATAGGAACATATGCATATACTTGCCACCAGGAATAGATCTCATATTATTTATATATATATATAATGTGTCATACACAATGATTTCAAAATCATAAAGGCTACTAAGAGCCCAAAATTACCCTAGGTGTCTACATATCATCATACAAAAATTGATACTAGAGATAAGAGCTATGATGAACTTTCACCATCAGAACTGGACTATCTCGAAGGACTCTGAGCCCCAAAAGGTCATGTGCCTCCTACTCCCTCTGATGGTGCCCTAAGTGGTCCCATCACCCTATTTCTATATATCATTTGTACCTACTATATACCATGTGAGCTCATCCTAAAGCTCCCTGGTCTCTGTCATACGGGCATTGCAACCTCATATAGTTGTCTCTAGTATGGTATATCCTAAGAATCCCTTAAGACAAAATCCATCCCTGCACCAACATCCCCTTATTAAGTGGCTTTGGACTACTCTATAGTCCCCTCTACCCAATTGTATCACTAAATAGCATTGTATCTTTCCCCTATGATAATATGGAACTGCTCTCTCAAGGTTTCTACCTGCACAGCTTGTGTCTGCACCTATCCCTATAGGATCTCTATCTAAGCCCGCAGTGCAGCCAAATCATCATATCCCTGACCCTGGCCATCTCCTCCCATTTGAGGAGCATCAAAACCTTGAACCTATGTTGGGATCTAACCCTATGCATGTACCTTTATTGGTACCTCTCTCTACGTGGGTGCTTGTCCCCCTCTATCCTATGGGTCCCTCTCCTATCCTCATTTCCCTTAGTGTGGTCTAGGTGGTCATCCTCCTTGTCCTACATCATCCTCATCATTGCCCTCTCCCCCATCTCCTCGACCTCATCCTCCTTGGTCTCTCCTTCGATGTCTCCTCATCCTTAGTGGTCCCTCCCAATCAATGTCATCATTAATCCTAGGAGCTAACTCTCTTGGTCATGTCAGTCTGGGGAATGGATGTGCCATGAACCTATAGCATCCTAAATTGTACTCACCAACAATTTTCTCCTTACTTAGGCCTTAATTTGGTATTTCATCCTCTAAGGCTTCACTGAAGTATTGATTCTACTCACACCTTTCCTTCATGTTACCTTTTCACTAATTTGACCCTCTTTTTCATAAACCTAACTTCTAGGACCAGGGCATAGAACCATGGCACCCATGCCCTGGGCCTAATTAGGACTAGGGCCTATACGCCCTAGGCTCCTTAATTGGGCCCCAAAATGGCCCCTTTCAACGGTCACAATTTGAGAGCGGGAAATTAGATCCCATGTCAGCTTAGGTCAAAAATTTAATTTAATTTTTGACAAGAAAGTATAAAAGGAGGTCTACTCCTCTCATTTAAAACCTAATTTGAATTGATAATCAACTCAAGAGAGAAAAATTGGTATCCTTCATTCAAGTGAGCAGGCAATCAATATTTTATCAAGCATTGGAGTAGAAGTAAAGTCCATATTCAAGCATTGGATATGAACTCATGTTCTATGTTTTATGAAGACACAAACAAAACTTCATTAAAGGTATATCGTTAGGTTTTCATTTATTTTTAGCCTTTCCTCAAAAGGAAATTATTTTACTTCAATACTTCATTTACATTTTCAATTCAATTTCATGGATAATTCCAAAACCGGGGTTTGACCCAAGGCCAACCCCTATTCCCAACAATTTCCCCCTTCTTTTTGTATGTAGGAAATAGGTACAAAGCTACATTTGGGAGGATCGACAGGATTCGCAAAGATGAACGGGTTCAGCTTTTGACTGCGAGAAATTCATAAGACCATGGCGAATTGATACTACCTAATCCCAGAAAATCAGGTCGAACTTGTGGAAAAATATTTGAATCATCTTCTTCTTCTCAAATCCAGGTTGGTGGCTTTGTACGACATTTGTAGCTTACTGTTTCTATCAAATTGCTTCAATAATTCATTATTTTGCCCTAATCTTTAACAATTCAAATTCAATTCAATTTGAAGAGGAAAGAGCCCCATCTAGGAGATGTGGAATCTGATCAAGATCTAGATCTATCAAGGTTAGACCTATTAGATTCCTCTCCTCCTTAATTTAATATTGAATTAGGCTTGTTAGTGGTTTTATTATCTTAATTTAACCCTAACCCTAATTTTTCCACCAATACATTTTGGTGAACCCAACTTCTTGCACCTTAATTTCTAATTTGTGATCTCAGATCTGATTGTTTATGCATTTTAAAATTTAAATTTACACTCATAATTTTTATTTGCAATTGAATTACATAAATTTAGAGGATAAATTCATTAAAAAAAAACCTAATTTATAATTTGTTGGTTAACAGATTTTGTTCTCTCCAAAATGTGACAATATTGACCCTTAGCCCGAACAAGAGAAAAAACTATTAACAACAGTTGGAGAAGTTGCAATTGTTTATGCAACTTTCTTCTGAATTTTGAGAGGTACAACTCTCTTATGATATAATTTTAGGTTTTTTTGGGGTATGCTTTTAACCAGAAAGAAGGAAAGGCAAACTTTACAAACCAAACAAAAGGAAATAAAGGTGCGATTAACTACACATGATCTTCACAACAAAGTATGAAGAACAATCTTCATTCAACTTAAACACAAATCATCTACCAGCATCCATACAAATATCACCACTAATAAATATTCATCACATAAAAAAGAGACCAATAACAACAATGTGCATAATATCTACCCCAAATTCAAAATAACACGGGAAACTATTCTCAATCACGGCACAAAGTCTAAAATCAAGAGCAAATATCCCAACATTCAATGAATCATTCAAATATAAACATAGATGATAGCATCAAATATAAATTGAAACTCTAATTGAATTAGCACAAAGTCTCCTTCAAACAAAATTCCATTAAACTTTTCTAAAACTACAATGTTACTGTAATTGAAATTTAGATAGTTTCAGAGAAAAATCGGAACCCCTTCAAACGGTTCCCTCCACCCTTAAATAGTTCAACATTAAACTAAATAAAATAATTGTTTCTTGAGGACAGCTGACTAAAGACAGTTTAAAACATAACTTGAAAATAAAGGGGTCTACTAGGACCAATAGTTTTTTAGCAAGGAACTTGAAAAATAACCAAACTAACTAAGAAACAACCAATCAAGCAGCTACATCCTCATTTGTCCCTTTATCTGCCAGCTCCTATGTCTCATTCAGTGCTTCCTTCTCTTCCATTATTGCATTTGTTACATTCCTTTGGAACTGTTGTGACACCTATGGGTTCATCCTCTTTTTATATGCCCTGAAGGTGATGAGAATATGCGATATTTTCTCTATTGTGGGCTTAGTTGTGGCCTCAACCCTAATCTTCCACTTGGCAACCTTTTGGCTAGCTTCACCATTTTTTCCAGGAACATCCTTGAATTCTTCACTGATAGAACTTAACACCACCATTATGTCTTTTAGATGTTCCAGAGAGTTGGATCCAACATTAGCTACAAAGAGACTATCTTCTACTTTCTAGTGAAATGTTCTTCACACTATCTCCCCTCCTAACAAGTCCTTTCCATCATCTCCAAATATATTTATACCAATTGTGGTGAAATGGTTCTTCAAATCTCATTGGAGATTTATATTTTGAACAACAAAAGTTATAAGATAGGATTGGAATTCCTTTGTGACATGATGTTTCTAGTCTAACATTTTTGTCCAAATAGCAATGTTATTTGTATCAATATCCTCAATGATATGCTTTGAAGTCAAGACATTAGGGGGTACCTTGATGATTTCTTGCATCTCCAGAAGGATAGAAAATAGTTTACCAGTTTCTCTATTTGACTTTTGTATCTCAACTCAATGCACAGTAATCATCTCATTAAGAGTATCATAATTTCTCAAACCATGTTCAATAAAAGACAACCCCTTTAAAATTACCAAACTAGCCCAACCATCAACTTCTTTGGTTATGGCCTATGATCATTTCACAAATTCTAACCTATCAGAGTTGATCAATTTTGTGATAGACACTCTCGAAGATGAACTAGTTGCAAAGCTTTTGGTAGATAAAGCAGACCAAATAAACGAAGTCAGGGTGTCTACATACTATGTGAGCTCTTGATAATTCCTTTTTGTATCTTTGGTTTTTTTGGATAAAACAATGATGAAGAGTTTGGCATGGTAAATATCACCTTTGGTTGTTGAAGGACCCATATCGATTCTTGTTATGTTGAATTCTCCTTCTGTAATTTTTTGCTCACTTTTGTCCACACTGGGATCAACAATCTCTAACATGTGGTGTTCTGTTTATGGTTCTACGATCATCCTGGTCATTCACCTTTCCTTCTTAATTTTGGGTATTTCCCCTAATAGGCATGTTATTGTATCAACCCTAATCTCAATGGCTGGTGAGTATTACTTCTTCTTCTCAATCACCTTCTTGAGCCATGGGGTAGATGTTGAACTTTTGATAGCCAAAGTATTGGTAATAGCATCATACGATAGCACGGAAACATTAGATGTGGTTCTCTATGGATCCACATCATCAATTAAGAAAACTAGAGGATTTTGTTCTCCTAATTGATCAAGAAACTAAGTATCCTCTTCACTAGAGCTAATTGCAAGGTCTTTCTCTTCTTCTTTGGTGGTGTCACATCACCTACTTCACAAATAGATTTTAATTTTTTATTTTTCTCAGGGGGGTCATTATCTCCACCAGATTGTGAATCTGTTCGGGATGCACCAGCTTCTTATATCAATTTCCATGTTGTTTTTTGAGAAGCTTGAACAGTTGTATTAGTTTCTTTAGGTGCAATGAGGAACCAGAATGAATTTTAACCTTATTATTTAACTAGGCATGCGATCTATTTAGAACATGATAAGTATTGGCCTTAATAACTGCCTCTTCTTCATTTTCTAGCCACTGGAACGGGGGTAAAAGAGCATTATGATATAAGTCATCTATCATGTTTGAACCATCAATTACAACATTTTTGGGAACTAAAAGAATGATATTGAAAGCTATCATCTGACTTAAAGTCAGTCGCATGAAATTTCTCCTGAAAACCTCCCTTTTATTAACACTGTCCTCCCAGAAGTCCTCTAACTTTGGCACATGAACATATTGAGTGGCCCCATAGAAATTTTGTCGAACATAACCCTTACTATCAAAATGAGCTCTCATGGGTAGAGAGTGGAAACCAAGCTCAGCTAGCAACTTATCAGATAATTTCATAGACTCATTGTTTTTACATGAAAAATAAGTTAAACTCGTAGGAAAAGAATATCCAAGTTCTTTCTCATTTGAACATATTTAATGTTCACAAATTTCATTTGGTGGCAAAGTTCAAAGAAGACAAGATAATTGGAGCCATACCTGGGTAATTTCAAAGGTACACTTTTGTAACCTTCAATTCTCAGATATGAGAAGCTTCTAAATTGAACATAGAAGCTACCATAATTTTGAATCAACGTCATAGCTTCTTCTAATATTCTCTTTTCAATATATTCTTCAATGTCCCTTATGAGTGTCATAAATAAAGAATCATAGACGCGAGAGAAATTTCTCATGCCTTCTCCTTTTTGTAATTGAGAAAAATAATTATAAACAGGAGCACCATCTACAAGGTTAACCACTTTCCTCAAGCCTAGCCAAGACATCCTTCCAATAGCTATCACATACGAAAGCACAAAGCACAAGTGAAATTGTTTCCTATATTTGAATTTTGGAAGTCATTCGTGGAGTGAGTCACTTATCAACTTTTCCCAATCAATTTGATTTCTATCATCACAAATAGTGATAATGAATTGACACATCCACTCTTCAAATAATATTGTCCTAAGTCTACCAACTACATGACACAACAAAACAATGATATCAGCAATGTCATCTCTATATAATTTTATTTTTATCTGGGAGGGTAATTTAGATTTGTTCGATTGATGGGTTTTTAACCAACACTGTGCGGTGGTATCAAGACACCAATCTATCTAGTTCTAAAAGAATTCTCATCCCACCTAGAAAGACAAATTCACTTCATCTTCTCTCTCGGGAATATGTAGTGTGAGAGAAACACTTTTTGTATCAATTTTAGCTATCAAATTTTGATTCACACTCTAAATTTCATGGTAGTTGAGATGATAATGTTGCACATAGATGAAGACTAATTCTAGACATGCAATGGAAGAAGGATAACCCTAGGCTTAAGACAAATCAGATTCCACAATTTTTTGTGTAATGGTAGACTTTTATGGGTTAAACAATCTCATATGGATGTCACTGATAGTTCTGATACTTAATATAAGTATAGATCCAATAGCCAACAAGATGAGAGGGGGGGGGTGAATCATACAAACTTAATCATCCATAAAAACATCAGATTCAACCTCAGTAACATATATTTCAGTAATATAACCAAAACTGTCAAACATGCAAACTCAAAAGCATATAAACATCATAAACCTCATAACACCAGATTTAACGTGGAAACCCAAATAGGGAAAAACCACTGTGGGATTTCGGACCCACTAAGAAATATACTCTTCTAGAGTATGCTCGGTTAAAAGAAAATCCTGTTAAAGATTACAAACACATTGCTAGATGTGACCCAGTTAAGGGATTTCCCTCAGATCTGTTAGGATCTTCACCTTGTTAGAAGTGACCTTGTTAAAGGATTTCAAACACTCAATCAGAATGTCACCTTGCTAGAGGGTTTTACAAATAAGATTGTTAAGTCCACTAGGTTAAGATATTTTCTGTCACTTTCACAAAATAACAGTAATAAAATCTATCTGCAACTTCACATCCAAAATGCTAAAGTAGATTCCTATTTGTTCAATAAAATCTAGACATAGAACTAATCTTGTCTATCTGATGGGCTTCTATACTCTGTTATTGAAACAGGTCTCCAAGCTTCAGTGCTCGGTAATCACTATGTAGCATCCCTGTGCATACACTTGCCCGTATACATTGTTTATCAACAGTTTCCTATTTATAAACAATTCGGTAACCGCTTAATCTCCTTGATCACATTTCCCATGATCAATCTTAGCCATCAGATCTTCAATCTTATCTAGGTTCAATGCATCTCTCGATCTGAAAACATTTTACCCCACCATGGAACTTGCATATTAGTCTTGGAACTTGTGCCAAGGTATTGCAGTTCAATTTGAGCTATAGATCTTCATGCCGACTTTCCATTGCCTTAGATTCTTAACAAACTTCATCCATGGCTCACCAATCATTTAATCAGTTCCAGCTCATCAGCTTCCTTCATTAAATATCGCATGTAAACATTTAATGCATTCTGTTATAGCTTGGTTACAACTCGGTAACAACTCGGTGAATACTAAACTTCACTCGGTAGACATTCCACCTTCATTAACCGATAGCGATAACCTTAGGGTTTACTGACTAGGTTCCTTAGGGTTTACTGATTATGTTCTTTGCTTGATAACATAGTATAGTATTAACCTTTACATTTTCCAACATATGTATGATGTTAAAATAGTCTAAAGCATCATGATCTCATAATTGTTTGACTCGGTAATAGTTGCCCATTGAATACCTTATTCATCCTCTTATTCATCATATTCTTTCATGTGTCTTTACCGACATCTATATACTCTTCAAATCATACTTCTCAAGATATGGCAACATCATACTGAATTAGAAAATCAATTACTTGACATCAATGACAAAATAATAATATCAAGACAGTAAACATCCTTAATCAATTATATCCATAATCAACAATAACCTTCTCAATATCCTTATTGAAATGCCAACAATCTTTCATTGTTTGTTATAATGCTATATTGCCAACAATCTCCCCCTTTGGCATTGATGGCAAAACCAATTCATTTGACCTTAAAAGATTTGGATTGCTGTGATTCTGAAATGCTGAAATTCTCTCCCCCATACATTAGACTTCTCCTGTTTTCTTCAGTTTTCCTTCCAATATGTAGTCTCCTCAGTTTTCTTTTGGTCTTCTTTTGGTCTTCTCCCCTGATATTAGTCTTCTCCCCCTTTGACAACAATTCCAAAAAGAAAAGAACTAAAACATAATTTATGTTTGTATGAAGTGATTTCCTGCAGTTGTGTATCAATTCCATCTCGGTCAGAGCATTTTGTCTTCAATTCTTGTTCCCTGTATTATTTCCTGTAATAATTCCTATACACTTTTAGAAAACATCCTAAAGTGTATAAATCAGCATCAACTCCCAAAAGATATTTGATAGAGTCATCAGATTGATGCTTTCACCAAACTCGGTCAGTGAGTAGAAGATAGGGGTAGGACCCCTAACTTACTTCTGAGATATTCAAAAGTGTCCCTTGGTAGTGGCTTGGTGAAGATATCTGTTATTTATTCCTTTGTGCTAACATACTCCAACACCACTTTCTTCTCTTGAGCTTCTTCTCTAAGATAATGATATTTGATAGATATGTGCTTTGTCTTAGAGTGCATAACAGGATTTTTTGAAATATTAATGGCACTAGTATTGTCACAGAATATAGTTACTGGCTCGGTAACTTTCTCACTTATATCTTCCAACAATTGTTTGATCCATGCAATGTTGGTACAATTCAGTGCCGCAGCAACGTATTCAACTTCTGTTGTTGACTGTGAAACACATCCTTGTTTCTTGATAAGCCAACTCACTAGTCTTTCTCCTAAAAAGAAAGCTCCTCCACTTGTGCTTTTTCTGTCATCAATGTTGCCTGCCCAATCAGCATCAATATAAACTTTTAAATCAAAATCATTTCCTTTCTGATATACTAAGCCATAATCCTCAGTGCCTTTCAAGTATCTAAAGATTCTTTTGATTGCGGTCATTAGTGTTTCCTTAGGATCTGCAGAGAATCTTGCAACTATACCTACTGCATGTGCTATGTCTGGTCTGCTGTGAACAACATATTGTAGCTTTCCAATCATGCATCGGTAAAGTGTCTCATCAATAGATGCAAATTCATCATTCTTTGACAATTTACAGTTGGTAGTCATAGGAGTACTTACTGGTTTTGAATCCTCCATTCCAAATTTCTTCAAGATTTCCTTTATGTACTTGGATTGAGTAATGAAAATCTCATTTTTCATTTGCAGTATCTGTAAACCTATAAAATACTTTATCTCACCGATTAATGACATCTCAAATTCTTTGCTTATTTCATTTCCAAAGTTCTTGCATAAAGAGTCATTTCCACAAAATATAATATCATCAACAAATATGCTTGAGATCAGTATTCCATTTTCATCATTCTTCATGTACATGTTGTTGTTCTCACTTGTCCTTATAAAACCAATCTTAATCAAATAAGAGTGCAATCTTTCATACCATGCTCTAGGTGCTTGTTTCAAACCATATAAAGCTTTGTTCAATTTACATGCCTGATCTTCATTATTGTCTTCAACAAATCCTTCAGGTTGTTCAATAAAAACTTCTTCTTCTAATATTCCATTCAGAAATGTAGATTTGACATCCATTTGATATACCTTGAAATTTTTGAAAGAAGCATAGGCCAACAATGTTCTTACTCCTTCAAGTCTAGCAACAGGTGCAAAAGTTTCACCATAATCAATTCCTTCTTCTTGATCATAACCTTTGCAAACTAGTCTTGCCTTGTTTCAAATGACTTCTCCTTTTTCATTTAGCTTGTTTCTAAAAATCCACTTTGTATCGATTACATTTTTGTCCTTCGATCTTGGGATTAGTGTCCATGTGTCATTCTTCTTGATTTGATCAATCTCTTCTGTCATAGTATTTATCCAATCTTCACTATTAAATGCCTCTTTCACTATTCTCGGTTCAAATTCAGATATCAAACATGTGTTCTGTCTCAGTTTGTTCCTTGTCATCACTGGATCATCCTTATCTCCTATAATCTGACTTGGTGCATGATGTCTTCTGACATACTTGGCTAATACAAGCTCAGTAGGCTCTGTATGATCTTCTTCATCACTCGGTAACTGGGTATTCTCTTCATTTTCTTCAACAGTCTTCTCGGTAAGACTTCTTGATTGAACATAGACAAATTCATCATAGTCTTCTGGTTCCTTGGAATTTCCTTCATCATTTCTTTCTGCAAATTCATCAATTTTCACATTTGCACTTTCTACTATTTTGTTAGATGATTTGATCAGACATTTAAATGTTTTGCTTCTAGAAGAATAACCTAGAAATGTTCCTTCTTCACTTTTCTGATCAAACTTGCTATTTCTATCATCTTTATGAACATAGCATCTACTTCCAAAGATTTTAAAATAACTAACATTAGGTTTCTTATCATACCAGATTTCATATGGTGTCTTCAAAGTACCTTTCTTCAATTGTACTCGGTTCAGGGTGTAAACTGCAGTGCTTATTGCTTCTCTCCAAAATGTTTGTGGCACCTTCTATTCAATCATCAGTATTCTAGCACAATCCACAATAGATCTGTTTCTTCTCTCAGCTATTCCATTCTACTGTGGAGTTCTCAGTGCAGAGACTTGTCTTTTAATACCATGATCATTGCAAAATAAGCTGAACTCATCAGATGTGAACTCTCCTCCTCTATCTAATCTAAGATATTTTATTTGTCTTCCTGTTTCATTTTCGACTCTTGCCTTGTACCATTTAAACAATTGAAAAGCTTCTGATTTTTCTTTTAAAAACATTACTGACATCATCCTTGAATAGTCATCCACAAATAATATGAAATATTTATCACCATAATAACTTTTAACTTTCATAGAACCACAAAGATTAGTGTGCACTAGATCTAAAATTCCCTTAGAAGTGTAAGACTTACTTGTAAAGCTTTATCTTGTCATCTTACCCATCTGGCATCCTCGGCACATAGCATTCTCAGGTTTTTCAAGACTCGGTAGACGTCTTACTCGGTGCTTCTTACTTATTTTGATTAGATTATCAAAATTTACATGACAAAACCTTTTATGCCATAACCAAGTATCATCTATCTTTGCATGCAAACACTTATTCCAAGTTGAGTCAAGGTGAAATGTATTACCTTTTGTTTGTGTCCCGGTAGCAGCTAACTTTCCATTCTTGTCATGAACTTTGACAATTCCTTTCTGAAATTCTATTCAGTAACCTGTGTTGTTTAGTTGTGCTACACTCAACAAATTATATTTCAAACCTTCAACCCAATAAACATCATTGCATCTTGCATTATCAAGAAGTGTTATAGATCCTTTACCTCTCACCGGACATGGTGCATCATTACCAAATCTAACATAGCCTCCATCATAATCTTCTAACATAACAAACTTGTGTTTATCTCCTGTCATATGATGTGAGCATCCACTATCTATAATCCAAGAATCATTAGTGTTTATGTGAAATATTAGGACTTTTTCTTCATACCTTTCTTCATCTGATCCATCTTTGATAGCCACATAAACTACTTCCTCTATATCGGTCTCATCCGATTTATCATCATTAGATTCCTCATTAGCTATTAGGCATGTCTTTCTATCTCTTCTTCTGAAGTCTCGGTGTCCTCTGTGATGATTATCTTTCTGTCTGTCATCTCGGTAAGCTCTCTTTTCAATAGAATCTTTGTCAGGACAGTTAGAAGCCATATGTCCTATCTTATCACAATTGAAACATTTCAAAGGTAGTTTTCCTTTATACTTACCTTTGCCTCTCGGTAACCTTTTGTCTAGTAGTGCTTCAAACTCTTCTTGCTTTCTGATTTCCTCATACAGTTTGTGTACTGCCTCCATGTTCTTACAAAATATTTCACTTGCTCCATTGTGATCTCCTTCAGAGTACTTATACTTTCTTTCATTTAAATCATTAGATTCATCAAGATGAAAAGAACTAAATGCAGATTCAACTTTATTTACCGAAGATCCACTGTTATCAAAATTACTTAACTCAAATGCATGTAGCTTACCAATAGTAGCATCTAAAGAAACTGGCATATTAGGTACAAACCTCAATTCATTGATTGCAGAGACTCAGATTGCATAAGCCGGTAGAAGGGTTCTCAACAACTTACTTGTTATATCCTTTTCTTCAATAGTTCCACCTACTCCTTTGATTTGATTGACAATCTCCTTTAGTCTTGTACTATACTGAGTTATGTTCTCACCTTTATTCATCCTCATAGATTCAAGTTGTCCTCTTAGACTATCTACTTTTGCTCTTTGAACATGTTCATCTCCTCCATATACTGATATGAGCTTATCCCACATAGCCTTTGGATCATTGCAACCTTCTAGATAATTAAACTCTGAGTTGGTCAATGCAGATGTTATTTCAATCATTGCTTGAATATGTTCTTTCTTTGCCTTTATCTCTTCCATAGTCAATGGATAGGTGCTTGGTGTGACAAAATCATTCTCTAGATAGTATATAGCATATTCTCCAACTCCTGATAGATGTAGCTTCATCCTTTTCTGCCATGTAGAGAAACTTGACTTGTTCAACTTCGGTGCATCCCTCTTATACATCTTGGATCTTTAACTCAAGTGCCTTTAAACTTTCCTTTCGGAGTCCAAAGCTCTAATACCAATTGATGGTTTTGATACTTAATATAAGTATAGATCCAATAGCCAACAAGATGAGAGGGGGGGTGAATCATACAAACTTAATCATCCATAAAAACATCAGATTCAACCTCGGTAACATATATTTCAGTAATATAACCAAAACTGTCAAACATGCAAACTCAAAAGCATATAAACATCATAAACCTCATAAAACCAGATTTAACGTGGAAACCCAAATAGGGAAAAACCATTGTGGGATTTTGGACCCACTAAGAAATATACTCTTCTAGAGTATGCTCGGTTAAAAGCAAATCCTGTTAAAGATTACAAACACATTGCTAGATGTGACCCGGTTAAGGGATTTCCCTCAGATCTGTTAGGATCTTCACATTGTTAGAAGTGACCTTGTTAAAGGATTTCAAACACTCAATCAAAATGTCACCTTGCTAGAGGGTTTTACAAATAAGACTATTAAGTCCACTCGGTTAAGAGATTTTCTGTCACTTTCACAAAATAACAGTAATAAAATCTATCTACAACTTCACATCCAAAATGCTAAAGTAGATTCCTATTTGTTCAATACAATCTAGACATAGAACTAATCTTGTCTATCTGTTGGGCTTCTATACTTTGTTATTCAAATAGGTCTTCAAGCTTCAGTGCTCGGTAATCACTATGTAGCATCCCTATGCATACACATGCCTACATACATTGTTTATCAATAGTTTCCTATTTATAAACAATTAGGTAACCGCTTAATCTCCTTGATCACATTTCCCATGATCAATCATAGCCATCAGATCTTCAATCTTGTCCAGGTTCAATGCATCTCTCGATCTGAAAAATGTTTTACTCCACCTTGGAACTTGCATATTAGTCTTGGAACTTGTGCCAAGGTATTGCGGTTCAATCTGAGCTGTAGATATTCATACTGACTTTCCATTGCCTTAGATTCTTAACAAACTTCATCCACGGCTCACCAATCATTTAATCAATTCTAGCTCATCAGCTTCCTTCATTAAATATCGCATGTAAACATTTAATGCATTTTGTTATAGCTTAGTTACAACTCGGTGAATACTAAACTTCACTCGGTAGACATTCCGCCTTCATTAACCGATAGCGATAACCTTAGGGTTTACCGACTAGGTTCCTTAGGGTTTACCGACTAGGTTCCTTAGGGTTTACCGACTAGGTTCTTTGCTTGATAACATAGTATAGTATTAACCTTTATATTTTACAACATATGTATGATGTTAAAACAATCTTAAACATCATGATCTCATCACTGTCTGACTCGGTAATAGTTTCCCATTGAATACCTTATTCATCCCCTTATTCATCATATTCTTTCCTGTGTCTTTTACCGACATCTATATACTCTTCAAATCATACTTCTCAAGATATGGCAACATCATACTGAATTAGAAAATCAATTACTTGACATCAATGACAAAATAATAATATCAAGACAGTAAACATCCTTAATCAGTTATATCCATAATCAACAACAACCTTCTCAATATCCTTATTGAAATGCCAACAATCTTTCATTGTCTGTTATAATGCTATATTGCCAATAGTCATGCATTGCAAACACCCCTATTTTTGCATCCTTAATATGGTCTAGCTTACTCTCAATTGGCTGAGAGATTTTGGGTGCCATTAAAACCGAAGGGAGAAAAGATAGTGTTTCTAACAAAGGATGAAAACTCAAATTGGGATATAATAGAGGAAAATCATGGGAATAACAGATGTTCATGAATTCTATATTAACAAACTTCCTCTAGTTTATCAGTGGGATCCAAGAAAACTGAAGATTTCAACAAATTGGAGAAAGGAAAAACTTTTCTTCTCAAACCTGGTTTTCGTGCTTACACTTGAATGTGATTTCAAATTCACAAGAAGTTTCAAATAAAAATGACATGAGCTAAGGTGACAAACATATGCGAACCTGGAGCAATTAATTCATTTATTTTGGCGGTTGTCCTACAGCTTTGATATTTGAAAACAAACATTAAATTAATGTTTCATCTGCCACACTTTACAAAATGGTACCATGCTAACATCATTGCATCTGTTGTCGATCATATAGTTGTTGTGATCAGAGCATAGGTCCATCGTGCTCTTTAAGAAACATAGAACAATAGAATGTGTGTGCTAAAAAATTCCTCAAGTGCAATCAGGTGATATGAGACTCGTGAGGGACCCACTAACACAACACTATCGAGAATCTGAGATTGGATGGAACGAGACTTGGCAAATGAGAACAAATGAGTTACACTTCCATTTAAAAGCAATAAGCCGACAAGGTGAGGTTGGGTCCCTTTGGACATATTTTAGACTTAACACCTAGAGTAAGGTTGATCAGATGATCAGGTAATTTAGAAACTAAGGAATTTAAAGCATGAGATGAAATGAAAAGAGGCTTAATCACCCAAAAGAGTCCAAAATTGAACTTGTGGTTGCCTAATTTGGATTCATTGTCTTAGATTTGATTGTTTATGCATTTTAAAATTCAAATTTACACTCATAGATCTCATTTTTAATTGAATTACATAAATTTAGAGGTTGATTTCACAAGACACCTAATTTATAATTATAAAATTCACTTGTGGATTTCATAATTTTTCAAATCTATTTTCAAATCTGATCTTTATGACATGTTATGCATGTTATGATTTAGAGGCATTTATCTTTCAAATTCAAAAATCAGATTGCTTAATTAATTGGTTAATCGGTCACTTTTACAAAATTTGCATTGTTTGATCACAATCTTCAATTTGTGCATTCAAATTTCCTTCCTTTGTGCATGATTTTTGTTGCCATTAGTCCAATAATGCAACAGGGGGTGGAAACTATCTCTCTCACCATTCACCTATCCTTCTCATAGGGTCTTTTGTCTAACAGACAGCAGTAAACTTCCTAACCTAGCACATGAAGATGCTAGGTTTAGGTTTGAAGAGTGAAAAACCCCTCTCCAAACTTTGTTGTAGAACCTAATTCTACCATCAAAACTACCCTAACATTACCCATTCCACCCGGTCTTATATAACAACGAGGTGGAATGGTAATCATTTACATCTTAGACTCTCAACCTCACAGACCACTCGGGTTCAAACACTTCCTATCGCAGAAATGACAAGGACTCCTATCTTCCTTACCACCCAAACTTCAAACAAATGCGAGAACAAATCAATTCATAACATAACTAATACTATTAAAGGTAAGGAAATTTCTTCAGGGGTTAATAGGACCTCATTTTTTCTTAAGCATATTAAGGATAACTTTGTCTGGGTTATCACTAATATCTATGCACCTAATTCTAAAGCTGGAAGAACTAAAATTTGGAGGAGCCTGGCTAAAGATAGACTAAGTTTTTCTGATAAAAGATGGATGATTATGGGAGATTTCAATACCCCTTTAAAAGAGGATGAAAAGATGGGAGGCCTTCCTTTGCAGTTGGAGGGAAGATAAGATCTTATGGAATTTATTAATGACCAAGCTTTGATGGATGTGGATCTCCAAGGGATTAATTACACTTGGACCAATAGAAGAACTGGTTCTAATCTTATTCAAGTTAGGTTGGATAGATCCCTAATCTCTCCCAATTGGCTTTCTAAGTATAATTGTTCTTTGGTGCCTATCATAAGATTGGTTCTGATCATTATCCTATTTCTTTTACTGCCAATTCAATTTCTGCAAAGTGAAATTTTCCTTTTAGATTTGAAAAAGCTTGGTTGTCCCACTCTTCATTGGATATCTTTGTTGATAAATGGTGGAATTTGGAGGTTGAGGGTACTGCCTTATTTAGGGTGGCCAAAAAGCTTAATATTATCAAAGCCAAAGTTAAAATCTAGAACAAAGAGACTTTTGGAGATATATTTAAAATGAAAGCTCATATTAAGATAGATATTAAAGAAGTTAAAGATAAAATTCAAGTGGAAGGGCTTTCTGAGGATTTGAGGAATGTTGAAAATGGGTTTCTATCCAAATACCATGAAATTATCTCTAATGAAGAAAATTTTTGGAGACAAAGATCAAGAGTGTTGTATTTGAAGGAAGGTGATAAAAATACCCAGTTTTTTCATATGACTGCTCTTAAGCATAGGGAAGCCAACAGGATTTTCAGTTTATCCTGCAATAGGGGGATTTTGTTGGATGAAAATGAAATAAGAAAGGAAGCTATGGATTTCTTTAGTAATATTTTGGGAGGTATGGACATTCTAGATATCAGAAATCAAGACCTTCTAGCTCAAGCTATCCCTCCCATTTTAAATGAGGATGACAACAAAAACCTTTCTCGGATCCCTTCAAATCAGGAAATCAAAAAGGTTGTGTTTTCCTTTCTTGGAGACAAGTCTCCTGGTCTGGATGGATTCCCTATGTTCTTTTTCCAAAAAATTTGGCTAATTGTGGAAATTGATATTTGTAATGGAGTTAAAGAATTCTTTGGTTCTAGGCACCTTCTAAAAGAACTAAATGCCACCTTTATCATTCTTCTTCCTAAGATCTATGGAGATGACTCTCTCAATAAGTTCAGACCTATCAGTCTTTCTAATTTAGTTTACAAAATTATATCTAAGGTTCTTACTTCTAGAATGTTGGATATTCTCCCTCACATTATTTCGGCTCAGCAGAATGGTTTTGTCCCTGGCAGGCAGATTCTCGATTCCATCATTTTTGTTCATGAGAATATTCATTCTTTAACTGCTACTAAAAACCAAAGCTTTTTTATAAAGTTGGGCATGTCCAAGGCCTATGATAGAGTGAATTGGCAATTCCTTTTCAGAATTATGAAAGATTTTGGGTTTGGGGAAAAGGTGATTCAGCTTTGTTCTCAGTTGACTAGCACTTCTACTTCTGTAGTTATTATTAATGGATCCCCTTCCAGTTTCTTCAAAAGCTCTAGAGGCCTAAGACAGGGGGGCCTATCTCTCCTATTTTGTTTACTATTTTGGCTGAAAGTTTGGGTAGATTTATTATGAGAAGTGTGGAAGAAGGGAAACTCAAAGGCCTTAAACCTTCCTTGTCCAACTTAACTTGTACTCATGAACAGTTTGTTGATGATTCTATCACTATGGGAGAAGCTACCATAAGAGAAGCGAGAAACATGAAGAGTGTTATGGATTTCTATGAAGCTGCTTCAGGTCAAAAAATAAATTGGGATAAGAGTTCTTTGTTCTTCATCAATACCCCTATGGATAGACAAAGAAGGATCGAAAGAATCCTTGGATGTAAAATTGTTGAGTTCCCTTCTACTTATTTGGGTCTTCCTCTGTGCTTAAAGCCTTCGGAGAATTTCTGGATGAAGTTGGTTGATAGATTCAATTCCAAACTGGTTGGATGGAAAGAAGCCCTCCTTAGCCAAGTGGGTAAGGTGATGTTGCTTAAAGCTACCCTTCAAATTTTGCCTATCTATGCCCTTAGTCTGTTCAAAATCCCTAGGAAGTTTGTTGAGGCCATTGAAAGAATTCAAAAAAATTTCTTATGGTCAAGAGTGGAAGATAAAAATAGAATCCCCCTTATTGCCTGGAATAAAGTTTGTACTCCTAAGGCTTTTGGGGGTTTGGGATTAAGGAATATTATAACTATGAATAATGCCTTGTTAGCTAAACAAATTTGGAGACTGAAAGGGGAGGAAAGGGAATGGAATTCAATTTGGAAAAATAAATCCCTTCACATGCAACCTTCTAAGGAAGAATTTTTGGAAAATTATTTTCTTGTGGAAGGGTCTGCAATTTGGAATGTTGTTCAAATGGCTAAAGCTTGGGCTACAGCTGGAAGAAAGTGGAAATTGGGGAATGGGAGAATTATTAGATTCTAGGAGGACAGATGGCTAATGGATAAACCGCTAGAGGAAACCCCCATTCTTAAGGAATGGAAAGACTAGTTCAAAAGAAGGTATGGAGACTTTGTTAGAGACTACTGGAGAAATGGGAAGTGGATTGAGTTCAGCCAGCTTTGTCCAGGATTAAAGTTTTTGGAGATCTTGCTTTCTTCCAAAATCTTTATGGAGCATTATGAGGATTGTTTGATTGGAGGGAAACTTCTGATGGGAAATATTATGTGTCTTTAGCATTGTCTATCCATTACAAAGCTCCGGAAGAGATCCCTTTGTGGGCTAAAGTGTGGATAAAGAAGTTGACACCCAAAATTAATATCTTCTTTTGGAATTTTATCCAAAATAAGGTGCTAACTCTTGATAATCTCCATCAGCATGGATTTTTTTTCCTAACAGGTGTTCTCTTTGCTGCAGGGAGGAGGAGTCTGCTTGCCATATCCTCTACCACTGCAATTTTAGTCAGAAAATTTGGAATATTATTTTTAGTAGGTGGAAGTTGAGTTGGGTTTTCCCGAACTCTCTGGAAGAGTTTTGGCAGAAATGGTATTGCCCTAGTTCCAATTCTAAGAATGTTGAGCTTTGGAAACTTACTCTCCCTATTGTCATATGGAACATCTGGAAGGAACGTAACAATAGGATTTTTAGGGAAAAAAGTGTGAACCCTGAAGTGGTGGTGGACAAAATCTATAGAGGGATCTATGAATGTTTATATGGAATTGATAATGGTTTAGTTGCTAAAGAAGACTTTAATGAAAGATGGAAGCTCCCCAATAATAGAAACAGTAAGGATAAGGGTAGGGATGGGATCAAGGCCAACTTTTATGGGGCTTCTAAGGGAAATCCTGGGAAAGTTGGTTATGGGGGCATTGTCAGGAATTTTGTTGGAAGTTGCCTTGTGGTTGTTGCTAGCCCTTTGGGTAACCAAACTAGTCACTATGTTGAAGCCTCGGCAGCTCTAAATACTTTGATTATAGCTAAAAATCTCAATCATGATAATCTATGGTTGGAGAGAGACTCTCTTAACATTATTAAATGCCTTAAGGGAGAAGTTGAGCCTTCTTGGACTATAGAAAATATCATTTTTAAAGCTAGAGAAATTATTTCAAGCTTTAAATCAATTATTATAGCACATGCTTTCAGGGAAAAAAATGTCGTAGCGGATGGCCTTGCTAACATTGGCATTATTTCCGAAGCTCAAAGCATATGGAATGGGGAAGTTAATATTGATTTTAATATTAAAGAACTCATTAGAAAGGACAGATTTATGGGGAAAGAAGCATCGCACATTAATTATGGAAGTATTAATGATTAATCATCAAATTTTTAGAAAGGTAATGATAACACGTCAGAAGGGCAGAGTCCTAAACAAGAATATTAAAATTTTGCATGCTTTGTGGGTGTGCATTTTCAAAAATTTGAGTGTCATTTGGAAGAAAGCTCAGAAGTTGCAGAAACAGAGAAATTGTAAAAAGAATTCTAAAATGGGGGGGGATCTAAGAAGAGAGGAACCTAATAATATTTCCAGATGGCGGGAGATGCCTAAGGTATGGACAAAGCTGGAGAAGGGATTCATGATGCATTTCATGGAAAATTTGGTTAACTATGATAAAAGAATAGTTAACCTAGCGGTTACCAAAGTCACAGAAATTTGGAAAAATGGCTCCTTCAAAATTCATGGAGTTAGATTCAAGCTGGACGCGGACCTCATTTCTATGGTCACAGGTATGCCCCATTCTGGTCTTAATTTCTTTAGGGACCTGAAAGTGTCTAATAATGCAGTGAACCTTTTTCCATGTAAAGAGAAGGAGAGAGTGAAATTAGGAAAAGCTTTGGGGGGGTTTATGATGTTTCTAATATCAAAAAAAATTGGGGTTGTGTTCTTAATGCAATTATGGAATATATTACTGTGGAGGGTCATTTCACCAGGGTCCACACCTACCATTTTGTGCTTCTAAATCACTCTAGACATGAGAAGAGGATTTCTTTGCTTTATTACCTTTTCAGGTCTCAGTCATGGTCTTTGAACAAGCATAGTAAGAACCCTTTATCTCTTGTGCTTCATTACGGCCTTATTTTGCTCATTTATGAGCATTGCAAGATTTTGGCTATACAGGAAAACAAAAGGTTATCGGTGTCGCCAGGGAAAGGAAAGAGGAAAATTGAGGAATGTGTGCCTAGTAAGGATGAGCTGACGTAGAGAAAAAAGGTTTAAAAAGCCACTATGGAGAAAATTCAAGAGGTAATGGGTAAACAAAAGGATACGGAGGTTGATTCTGAGGACATGGGAAAAGATGGAAGTGAGATGGAGACCGATGATTTTGAAGGAGAGGAGAGTTGGAAAGAAGAGGAAGTAGGGGAAGATGAAGGAGGAGAAGAGGGTGTTTCTGGTTAGAATAGCCCTACCCACAGTGTGAGTATTGGTAATGTTAACAGTCGGCCTATGGATGAGCAGGACAACCAGATTAATAAGGAGGAAAGGGAAATGGAAATTGAGTAGGAGAAGGATAAGGAGGAAACAAGTAGGGAATAGGATAAAGCTGGAGATGGGATTATTCTGGATAAACTCAAAAACCAGTCTAAGGCTCGTATGGGTTTTGATAGGTGGGTATATGAAAGAATCAAGAAACTGGAAAAATTTGATAAGCAGCAGGAAGAGCAGGGAAAGAAAGATGAAAGTAACCAAGACCAGTGGAAAAAGGTTATGGAGGAAAAAGTGGAGAAGTTGGAAGCTCAGATTAGTAAGTTGGAGGACGGAAAGACAACCATGAAGAACTTTTTGGTTATGATTCCGGATATCCTTACCTTTGTGACCAGGAATATGGAGAAAATTGAAGAGTTCCTTGATGGCTCCAGCACTTCCAAACTTGTTGTGGACCTAGATGTTGATGAGGATGCTATTGAGGCAGGGAATGTGGAACGTGTTCCTGGTGGTGCGACAAAAAGGACTAGGGCGAGTATGAAAAAAGTTGCTTTGGCCTCTTCCAAGGAAATCCCAATGCTCAAGGATAATATCAAAGATTTGCAAGGGCCTAGCGGAAATTTGGATAATGCCCTTAAAAACTGTCACAACCCTCCTTTATCACTTTTTGATTTGATGCAATTCTATTATGTTTTTTGGTTAAGCTATCAAAAATGATTGAATAAATGTTATAAAAGAATAAAAATAATAATAAACACACACACACTCTTGGAGAGTATAATTCAAAGGCATTATTTTTATTTTTTTTTATTTTTTTTTTCCCACTCCCAATTATGGCACATGTTGTAGGAGGAATTAGAAGCTTCTAGAGGAATCTCCACCACCTTGCATGTAACTCCCCCACTAAGTTTTTAATCATTTTGCATGAGTCCAATATTTTTTTTTTTATTATATATCAAAGAGTCAATACAACAAAAAAAAAAAAAAAAAACCAGAACTATCTGGATATGGCGAGTATCAAGGCACCAAAGGAAGGTGCAGTCAACAAAAAAATTAATAATCTACGAGTATCACCACATATGGGGAGATGATAATCACAATTACAGCATATTATATGAACAAAACATATAGTCTAAGGAGTAGTCATAGTCTAAATGTATGAAATATCAGAGCCTGGAGTAGAAATAACTCCCACTATTGGGAGCCAGGCCACCCAGCCCTTCTCTTCATCTTTCCATACTTCCATACGGCCATCCAGAATATCCTACCTGTGAGGGTGTGAGGTGCTCTGGTGGATCCGGTCAGCTTCCTCCCTAGAAATTTCCATCTGTAGGTGTCTGCGGTCAACCTGTCTCATGAAGGCCATGAGAGCTTGCTCAAATGCTGCCTTTCCTAGTTCAGCTCTCTCCCATGTGAACCCATGGGATAGGTCTCTGATGTAGATAGTGGTAGCTCCTTCTTTTATCCATTTGTCAAACTTTTCTGAGTCTAGCTTTATGACCACAGTGACCTACAGTGAGATAGTATGAAAAATGAGTCTCCTAAGAGACTTAGTGAGGTGCCTGGTGTTGTTATTAAAGACATCCTCATTACGGTATTTCCAAATGAGCCAAAGAATTTCTAAAGATAAACAAGACCAGAAGATATTTGCAGTTTTCCTATAGCCCTTAATGTAGCCTAAAACAACATTAATGATTTCAACACAGTTAACGTTCAGTCTTAAACCAAATAAATTCCAAATCTCTTTTGCAAAATGACAGTCAAAAAATACATGTTTCATAGTCTCAGGAGTTCTACAAATTTTGCAGTTTAGGAGGTTGCCTTCCTTATCCTTTAAAGGGAGTTTATTTAACAGCAGTCTCCAGCCAAAGAATTATTTCTTAGGTTCATTTGGGTTCATCCAAAATCTACCTAATCTGTCCTTCCATATCCCATGTTCCTAGTCTAGCTCCTAGCATTTATTAAGGTGAAGAAAAATGGTATCTGCCTCAGTGAGAGATGCATAGATTTTTTTGGCTTTCAGAGAGGAAAGGGGTGTGTCTTCAACCCGGCTAATTGCAGAGGAGGAAAAGGGTGAGTGAGAAAGGGGGGATTGGGGTAGAGCATTGGATAAGGCAGACCTAAGCATGTTATAGGTTCTGTGTTGGGACACTGAAATGGCGAAGGCAAGTTGCAGATCCTCCCATGATCTCAGTTTTCCATTCTCCACAATCTGAGCAAATTGTCTAATTCCCATATTGTTCCATTTAAGAGCAGAGCAACCTTGAAGGGTTGCCAATGGTTTTCCATGATAACTTAGATTCCACCAAATAGATCTTTCACTAGTGAACTGTCCCTGTTTACATCCCTTCATATTGTATTGCACCAAATGTTTTACCTGTTCCCAGGCTTTCCATAGGGATTTGAAGTCCCCTGATCTAGCTGGGGCTACATCCATCTGTCCAAGAAGAAGGTCAATTATAGGGAGGCCTTTCCATTTCTTATCTTTTTTTGGAGTTGAGGATGATATATTATTGCTTATTAGGACTTTCCAAGGTTCCTCCCCATCTATGGCTTGGAGAATCCATTTGGAAGTGAGGGCTATCCCTTGAGTTCTTAGATCTTTTAGTCCCATCCCACCATACAATTTGTGCATTGTGCACCACTCCCATTTCGTTGTATGTTTCTTCTTGATGCCTTTCCCATCAGACCAAAGGAATGCCCTTATCTGCTTTTGGATATGGTTAAACTGATAGTTCTTGAAGAGCTAGGCAACGGAGAAATAGATGTTATATGATGCCAAGATCTTTTGACATACCTGAAATCTTCCAGCTAGAGATAAATAGTTCCTATTCCATTTGGAGAGTTTCTTCTCTATCTTATTCCTTACCCATTCCCACATCTCCTTTAGGTTTGGACAAACAGAGAATGGGATACCTAGATATTTCACCAATTGAGAAGGACCCAACCAATTGAGGGAAAATTTAGAAAGCCAACCCAGGGGTCTATCATCCTCCATGAGTCCAATATTGGAAAAGAATCTCTTTTTTAATTAAATTCTCTAGATAGTGGAATTGAGGGATTTTTCTTATAAAATTGTATGCAAGTTTCAAAGAAGGGAGTTGATTATGTTTTGAAGAAAATTTCCCAAGTTTTTAGTAGTAGGATATTCTTTGGTAGTCTCATTTTCGTTGCAGGATTTTTAAGTTATTGTTTGAAAGATTTCTCTCAAGTGGCAAGGAAGGATCTAAGGAGGATAACTAGAAGGTTGGAGAGGATTCAACATCGAACCTCGATAAGCCAGGTTCTCTTCTTGTTATTTCACATTCCCATACAAGAAAATGGTATTATCCAAAATATAGCTTCTAGATCTTCCTTTATAAAATTTTCTTTTGTGGTAAATCCTTCTTTAGGGATAATATTGAAAAGATAGCTTATTTATTTGTTTAATTTATTTTCCTTAGAGAAGAAATATCAGATATTGCTTGCATGTGAAAGATAGCTTTATTATTTGTTTAATTTTCTTTAGAAAATATCAGTTCTTGCTTTTCTTCTCTCAAATTCATTACTGGATTGGAAATTTAAAATGTAATTCTTTTCTTACATTAAAATCTTATTTCCCTACGAACAGAAAATGCCTAATAATAAGATATAAATCTCTTTGTGAATAATCCTCTGTGTTATTCATTCCTGTGAACAAATCCTTATTCTCATTTGTTTACATTAATATTTTTATTTCATATATATCTGGTTATATATCTCTCTCTGTGAATATTAGTTGAAATTAAGGTATAAATCTCTATATGAATATTAAATTCCTAATTATGCAAAATCAATTCAAAGTATTTACCCATCTTTGTGATAATCTAATTATTTGTTTTATTTGCTGAAGCAAATCTCTCTATTTTCTTTTCCTGTGAAATCAATTTCTAATTGCCTGTTTTATTTGCTGAAGCAAATCTCTCTATTTTCTTTTCCTGTGAAATCAATTTCTAATTATCTGTTTTATTTGCTGAAGCAAATCTCTCTATTTTCATTTCCTGTGAAATCGATTTAAAACATTTTTTGTGATAACTTAATTATCTATTTTATTTTTGAAGCATATCTCTCTATTTCATTTCATTCCTGTGAAATTCTTGTTCTTACTTTCATATACCATTAAAATCTGGAAATGTAAACTATATATATAAAATTTATTTCATACAAAAATGAATATTAAATATTGCAAGCGATCTCAATATAAAAAGCATGTCCTTCGGAATTTATTCTGAATGGGTATCGAGCGGCGTGCAGGGTAGTGGAGGCGGTTATGGTAACCGTCGGGGAAGTGGTACCCTCCACTTCCCCTATGGTCACTGTCACGGCAGTGGCCGTAGGGTAGTGGAGGGGACCACGAGGTCCCCTCATCACTGTGGGCCTGCTTCCGCAGACCCGCAGTGGTGATGGGACCCGTGGGTCCCACTCCCACTTGCCTCCCCTTTCTTTATTCAAAAAAAATGCCACTATAATTCAATTCGTGGCGATTTGGACAATGTTAATTTTTTTTTTCAAATTTTAGTTTAGTAAAAAATTTAACTTAGGTAATTTTAGAAAATTACCATCCTTAGTAAAATTTATAATAATTAATATATTTTTTAGCAATTTTCTATTTGTAAATTAAAATTGTAATAATTAACTTGTTTTAGCAAATTTTCTATTTGTAAATTGTAATAATTAATTTTTTATTTTTTTTAGTAATTTTCTAATTGTAAACTAAATTATATTAAAAAATTTATAATTAGAATTCTATAAAAGCTACTTAAAATTCATTGGGCCACTTAGTTGGCATTATGGACTCATTAAAAACAATTACTTCATATGAATATGATTTGAACCAAATGTCTAAGCTAATTGCTATATTTGGAGCTAGTGACTTTATAAGTGAATATCCTCTTAGTAGAAATCAACGCATTGTTTAACCTTGCATGTAACTTTCACTATCCTTGCTTCATGCGAATTACTCACACCTTATCTGCATTTATTAATGACAAGTTACATTATCTTCGTCTTCATGCGAGTTGCACGTTTAATTATTAATAAGCAAGTTTCATAATTGTCATTATTATGCAAGTTATATTTCAAGTTTTGAATAATAAATAATTTTAGTTATGGTTTTTATTCCACGTAGTTCATCAAGTAGTCATTTCAATTAATTAAGTTTGCAATGTCTAATTTTGCATGTTCAAGTCATAATCGTTTTCAAGCATGATGTTTTCATAAGTTTCTTAGTTAAGAAAACTAAATAAAGAAAGTTGGAAAACCAAAACCTAGCAGCATTCGGTATATACAGTGCCTCTGGGTCACGCTTACGGGTAATGTCGTCATGTTGAACTACTGCACTTAATGCCTAATAAAGTTGCATGAACGACATCTTTGGCGTCATCCCTATAAATCATCGAGGAGTAATAAGGGACACTTGGAAGTTAAAATCCAAGGGGTGGGTAATCCCCCTTGGATCGATAATCTAATAAGATAATCTTTAAATGATTTTTCGTCCACTGAGTTAAACCATAGTAAACCCCCTTAAGGTTGTTTGAGTGAAATGCTATTATGAAATTGTTTTAATCTCAAAGAATTGTTGTCGATTGACAATTGGTCAAGGGTGATGCTTATGATAGGTATTAAAATCTAGTTGTTTTAGGCCACAAGCAATAGGCCACATTGAGCCTTTGCTTAAGTGCTACCACCATGGGTAGCAACCGCAGAGAAACTGTCTGGGACATTGACCCTAGAAAGGGTTGCGTACCCACTAATCAGTTTACATCAAACCATTGAGTAGAAAATAGAACTACATACTTTACGCCTTGATCCTGTGCCGAAACGGGTATGTAAGAAGTCTTGGGACGGAGTTGTCCCTAGTACTCAGGCGTTCGTGGGTGGGGTCTAGGCTTGGTAAAAAGAAGGATTGAGTAGAATCCTAATTTCAAAGATAAGTATAATAAAAAGGAAAAAGTAATTCAATGCATACTCGGAAGGAATCTCGTATGGATTCGCTTGACTTCCCGAGGCTTTAAGCCAAATTCCGAGGCGGAATTCAAGCTTGTATTATGTTAATTAATTACTCCTAAGGACGGCGACCTCGATGCACTCCTATTAGAAGAGTGTAGTACTTAGTAAGTGGCTCAGGACCCGAATGGTCCCAATGAGTCTAAGTCTTTGGCCAGAGCACCTCTTATCCCGATTGGATAGATGCCTACCTCGTATGGGTAGATGCCTATCCCGTATTGGATAGATGAAATCTTATGTCCCGTATGGATAGATGCCTAACCTGTATGGTTAGATGCTCATCTTGGATGGATGAATGCCTAATCCAAATGGATGGATGCCCAGAGTATGTGATTGAATCAAACACAAATGATTAAATTAATCAAAAAAAAAGAATGGTCAAATTTTGTTGGGTTAAACAAGTGGGTTATTACAAAAACATTAAGTAATTTTTCTTTTGTCTTTTTTCTGTTTTGGCTGGATGTTGCTGGTTTTGTTGGGCTTTTATGTTGGTTTTTGCCCAGAACTGTGTTGGTTTTCTTGCAGAATGTCTTTTCTCGTTTCTTAATGCTCTTATCTTTTAAGTATCTTTTGTAAAGGGTTTCGGGATCCCTTCAAAACCTGTTTTTCCTGTAATCAAAAACATCACTAACAGAAGATGAAATACTCCTACTGAACAAGACCCTACAAGTCGAGCAAACAAGAGCAGAAAGAAAATTCAGAGAACACCCAAAATGAGCAGCAGAAAATGAAAAGACTTTATTCCTTCTTCCTTCCAATCTTTCAACAATGAAAATGTAACAATTAACAACAACAACCCCTACCTCATAGTTTTTGAGGCCTATAAAAAACTTCAGATTCTAGACACCAACACTCATACCATGACTTTTGGTGTTTCAATTACAACCGACAGAGCATCTTTGTATTCCAAAATAGACCCTACAAGAAAACATTATTGAGGAAATACAAAATGGTCACCATGGACCTTTATTCAAACCAAAATCAAAACTCTAAAACTCCTACGACACACTTAAACCAAAATGAAGTTAAGTCAGTGCTCCTGCACCATACACCTAGAGAGGAAAAGATTTCATCCTCCTAATGAAATGAGGTCTTCAACTTTTACTCCATGTTGATTAATGTTTTCTTCAAACATCTAGGTTGCATCCTCATTTGGTAAACCAATCCATTTGACCAAGTACTCTTTATACTCCTTCCTTTGTGTTCTCTTCACCACTTTGGAATCTAGAATAGCTCCAAGATGCATAGGTTGATTAGGTGGAAGGTCTTCAATCCAATCCATATTAGCATCCTCAGGTTCACCTGCTTCCTGACCTACAACAATGGATCCCCTAAAAGGGTATAAATGAGCCACATTAAAGATTGGTGAGATGGCAACTCCTTGTGGGAGTTCAATCTCCTATGCATCGTGACCGAACTTGTGTACAATCCTGCAAGGACCAATTTTTTTCATCAACTTGTTGTATTTTCCTTTGGGAATCCTTTCTTTTCTGAGATAAGCAAACACCATATCCCCAACATTGTATTGGGCATCCTTCTTTCTCAAATATGCACTCTCCTTATACTATCCCACACTCTTCTTTAAAGTTTCTCTGACCTGCTCATGGATATATTTCATGGTTACAGCAAAATATTCAACTTGTGCACTTCTTTTGTTCAATCCACTTATGTCTCTTAGTGCATAGACTCCCCTTCGATGCATTTCATAAACAACCTCAAATGGACTTTTACCAATACTATGGTTGACTGAGTCATTGTAGGCATATTCAGCCTGTGACAAGATCAAATCCCAAGCTTCCTTATGTTATTTTGTTGGACATCTCAATAAATTGCCTAAGTATTTGTTCACAACCTCAGTTTGCCCATCTATTTGAGGATGGTACACAAAGCTGAAGGTTAAATTAGTTACTAGCTTCTTCCACAAGGTTCTCCAAAAATAACCAATGAACTTGGGATCTCTGCCTGATACTATAGACAATGGCAAACCATGAATTCTTACTATCTCTCTAAAGAACAAATGTGCAATATGAGAAGCATCATTGGTTGTCTTACATGCAATGAAATGTGTCATCTTACTAAATTTGTCCACTACTACATAAACACTATCAAACCCCCTTGAATTCCTTGGTAGTCCCAACACAAAATTCATACTTATGGACTCCCATGGTCTGCTTGGTATGGGTAAAGGTTGATACAAACCGAGATTGGAACTTGAGCCCTTAGCCCTTTGACATATCATACAACTATCAACAAAATTCTTCACATCCAAATGCATATTTGGCTAATAGTAAAACATCTTGACCTGTTCCAAAGTTTTATCATAGCCAAAATGTCCTCCTAAAGTACTGCAGTTTTTTTCCTTCACCAAGTTCTCCCTCATCGAGCATTTAGGCACACACAAATGGGAACCCTTGAAGAGTAACAAATCTTTTATTACAAAATCCTCATAGTCTTTATGGAATGAACCTTGAAATTGATGGCATACTTTAAAAGCATCACTGAAATCTGCATCAATAGAATACATACCTCTAAAATTGTCCATTCCCATGCTTTGGAGCTACACTTCTTGTACGAGTCCTGCTCTCCTACTCAATGCATCAGCTACTTTGTTGGCTTGTCCTTTATTATGTTTGATGGTGAATGTATAAGCCTAAATATATTCAACCCATTTCATGTGTTGATGACTTAATTTCTCTTGACTGTTAAGAAAACTCAAAGCATGATTATCAGTGAATACTACAAACTCTTTAGGTAGAAGGTAATGTCTCAATTTTTTAAGTGCTTGGACCATGGCATAAAGCTCCAGATCATATGATGAATACCTCTTTTTGGCTTCATTTAGTTTTTCACTAAATAATGCATTTGGTTTTCCTTCCTGACTTAATACTACACCTACCGTAAACCCACTATCACACTCAATAGTAAATACTTTACCAAAATCAGGAAGAGTAAGGATTGGCTATTGTGATACCTTTTTCTTCAAGAATTCAAAACTCTAATATGCTTCCTTTGTCCATCGAAACCTGATCTTTTTCTCCCCCTTAATGGTGTCAATCATTGGTGCAACAATACGACTAAAATTTCTAATAAATTTGCGGTAAAAAATTGCCAAACTATAGAAACCCCTAACTTCTCCAATTGTCTTAGGTGTAGGCCAACTGATTATTGCTTCCACTTTGGTGGGATCCATTTTCAAAGTTCCTTGGGAGACCACAAATCCTAAATAGACAAGTTCCTCCTTCATCAACACACACTTCTTGAGGTTGATCATTAGCCTTTCCTCATTCAATCTCCTTAACACCATATCCAAGTGTTCCGAGTGTTCTTCTTTTGGCTTGTTGTAGACTAAAATGTCATCCAGGTATAATACTACAAACTTATTGATAAAATCTCTCAAGACCTCATTCATGAGTCTCGTGAATGTACTAGGCGCATTAGATAATCCAAAGGGAATCACTAACCATTCATAGAGGCCTTCATTGGTTTTGAATGTTTTTTTCAATTTGTCACCTTCTCTACCCTTATCTGATGATAACCACTCCTTAAATCTATCTTTGAAAAGTACCTTGCACCTGCTAGGCTGTTCATGAGGTCTTCTATCTGAGGTATAGGAAATTTGTACTTGATTGTGATTTTGTTTATAGCCCTAGAGTGCATGCAAAGTCTCCACTTCCCATCTTTTTTGGGTGCCAATACAGTTGGCACAGCACATGGGCTTAGGCTCTATCTTACTAAACCTTTATCCAACAAATATTGCACCTGGATTTTTATCTCCTCATTCTGTTGGTGTGTCAACTTATATGCTACCTTATTGGGCAGATTTGCACCGAGTATTAAGTCTATGTCATGACTTACATCCCGGACTTAAGGCAAAGCATTTGGCAACTCCTCCACTATTATATTCTCATACTTTTCAAATACACCCTGCACTTCATTTGGGACTTATTCATTGTCACTAGTTGCAGTATTACAGATTGGCTTAGCTACAATGGCATATCCACATCCTTCTTCCTCAAGATCCTTCAAAAACTCTTTCTCCTTCACCACCATGACACTAGGTCCCTCATGAGTTGCACCCATATCTTCTTGTAGTGGTTCAAGGGTATAAGACACTTCATCCTTCTCAATAACATATGTGTTTTTATGCCCATCGTGTTGGGATCTCCTATTGAATTGCCAAGGCCTTCCAAGAAGAAGGTGGCACATATCCATTCGAACAATATCACAAATAACTTTATCCTTGTAAGGACCTATATTAAACTCTACCCATACTTGCCCATTCACAAGTACCTATTGTCCCTTATTAATCCTAATATCTTATAAAGATTTTGATGAGAGATTCTCTTCAGCCTAATCTTTTCTACCATTTCTAAAGATACTATATTATCTGTTGAACCTGAATCAACTATAACTTTGCATACCTTTCCTTGAGATTTGCAGGTTGTTCGGAACAAAGCTTTCCTTTGGGGAGGCTCCTTGATGGTTGGTACTTTTATTAGATTCCTTTTAATCATCATGGATTCTCCTATCTCTGGGGTCACATGAATGGAAGGAGATTTTACGCTCCCTTTATCCTCCTCCCACACTAATTGATTCCTCTTCTCTCCATTATAAGAATGTGTACCAACTTTATCATGACACTTCCATGCTAGATGTCCAATTTGATTGTTGTTTTAGCACTTCCCTAAGACAATATTAGAACCCCTTCCTGGTCCATTGAATCTTCCTCTGCCTCCTGATCTCCTACCCCTAAAAATTCCTCTTGTATCACCATTAGACTCTTGGTTTGTATTCTTCTCACCTGGGTCCTTTTGTGGTCCTCTTCCACTATGACTTCCTCTGCCTCTAAAATTTCTTCCCCTACCTCTTCCTTGTTGTTCTTTCTTTCTCTTAATCTTTTCTTCGGCCTGACAAGTGAGTTGATAACATTCTTCCATAGTCCTTGGGGTGGCCAAGCTCAATTCACCCTCTATGTTGAATCTCAACACATTTAGATACCTTGCAACCTTTTCCACCTCATCTGCATGGTGTTCGGACCTTAAAGACAGTTTTTGGAATTCTTCAGTATAGGACATAACATCTATATCCTTTTGCTTCATATTTTGAAGTTTCCTAAATGTCTGCACAACATAATCAATGGGTAGGAACTGAGCCTTGATTCTTGAGACCATTTTGTCCCATAACACTATCTTTGTTTTACCTCCTTTCACCCTCTCTTCTTGAACAAAATTCTACCAAATGAGTGTTGGAGCTTTCAACTTTGTTTTGGCATACCTTACCTTCTTGATATCCTCTACCTCCTAAAATTCAAAGAAATTGCCAAGTGCATCTATCCATGTTAGGAGCTCTTCACTATCACTTTTCCTTCCATACATGCGCACTTCAACATTCGCCATGGAAACACTATCCCCTTTCACAGCCTTGAGAATCTTCACCATTATCAACTCTTCAGGGTCCATTGGTGGCTCTAGCAATTGTTGAACTGCATCAAGAGGGTTGTTACCATCACCCCCTTTCTCCTCCTTATCACTTTGGTCACCATTGACCATTCCTCTTCTTTGATTCTTCTCCAAAGTTGTTAACCAGGCCAAGGTTGCTTCTTGATATTCTTTGAAAAAAATTTCCTTCGAGAGCAGCTAATCTTTCAACTCTTGAATCTCCCTTGCTGCAGAATAACCTTTCAAAGGCATCTTGGACTTCAACTTACTAGAACCTAGTTTCATTCACTTCTTCCTCTTGGTCTATAGTCATGCTTAGATACCACTTGATGCAACAGAGGGTGGAAACTATCTCTCTCTCACTATTCGCCTATCCTTCTCATAGGGTCTTTTGTCTAATAGATGGCAGTAAACTTCCTAACCTAGCACATGAAGATACTAGGTTCAGTTTTGAAGAGTGACAAACATCTCTCCAACCTCTTTTGCAGAACCTAGTTCTACCATTAAAAATACCCTAACATTAACCATTCCACCTGGTCTTATCTAACAGCAAGGTGGAATGGTAATCATTTACATCTTAGACTCTCAACCTCATAAACCACTCGAGTTCAAACACTTCCTGTCGTAGAAATGACAGGGACTCATATCTTCCTTACCACCTAAACTTCAGAAAAATGCAAGAACGGATCAATGCATAACATCTTTAACAAAAGATGAAATACTCCTACTGAACGAGACCCTACAGGTCAAGCAAACAAGAGCAGAAAGAAAATTCAGAAAATACCTGAAATGAGCAGCAGAAAATGAAAAGACTTTATTCCTTCTTCCTTCCAATCTTTCAACAACAAAAATGTAACAATTAACAACAACCACCCCTGCCTCATAGTTTTCGAGGCCTATAAAAAACTTTAGATTCTGGACACCAACAATCATACCATGACTATTGGTGCTCCAATTACAACCGACAGCATCTTTGTATTCCAAAATAGACCCTACAAGAAAACAGTCACCATGGACCTTTATTCAAACCAAAATCAAAACCCTAAAACTCCTACGACACACTTAAACTAAAAGTAAGTTAAGTCGGTGCTCCTGCACCATCCAACCTACAATATTCTCATAAGAATAAGTTGTAGAGTTAAGGCTTCCCAAGGTTTAATTACTAAGGATATGGAGCCTAATTTTGATAGCTTATTTCATGAGAATGTTGGTGATTCATCTAACCCAACAAATGATGTTATTTATCCCCATTATTTTCACAATTTTCATGATGAGGATGAATCACTAACTAGGATTACCATTGACCAATTGGTGAAGATTTACAATGAATTTGAAAATCTTCCGCAATGGATGAGTCAACAATACTTGAAAAGTGAGGCAATCCCATTACTTGAAGGGTTAAAAAGAATGGTACAAAGTGATTAAATTGGTGTTGATTTGTTATGTGGCCTTTATTCATATTGTTGACACTAATATCATACCTATCAAAACTTGTGTCGAAGTCCTTGGCTATACTCAATCCACTAACCAAGTCAGTCATTCCATTCCTACGCCTACAGCCTTGCCTAGTGTGTCTACAATTACATCTTCTATCATGACTACTTACACATAGAATTTTAATCCTACACATGTTAGTCATGGGGCCAATCTTGTTAATTAGTATTATTATATACCTCCTTTTGTGAGTCTTCCATTTGTATCTCAATTATCTCCCATACCCACATATCATAGTGTCCCACCTCCTTATTCTCAACCTCCACCTACATACAATAATGTTACTCCATCATAATCCATTATGTCCAATTTCAATCCATCCACCAAAGTAACCATTAATAACCTTGCCCAAACTATTGCATCCCTACAATAACAATTGGCTTCCATTACCTAATCCAAGTTTAATGTGCCTGTATTTGATGTAGAAAGCCCATTATCTGATGGCATTGTTCATGTTGTCCCTCCTAAACATATGGAAGTCCCTCAATTGGAGTTATACAATGGAAAAGGTGACCCCTTGACTCATGTGAAAATATTTCAAACTTTGTGTAGTGATTTTGCTCATGAGAAAAGACTTATGGCTTAATTGTTTACCCAAACCTTTAGGGATAAATCATTGCAATGATATTGTTCTTTGCCTTCTTATTATATTACAACATTTCAAAAATTAGCTAATGCTTTCATTCAAAAATTTCACAGTAATATTGGTCCTAAAATTACTTTGACTAATTTGATTCATTGTAAGCAAGGAGTTAAAGAAAAAGTGATTGATTTTATTGGTAGATATAAAAATTTGTATTCTCAAATTTCTTACTCTATTCCTAATCATGATGTTCAAAGAATTTTTATTACTAATTTACAAAAAGACATTAGGCGTAATCTTATATTCTCTAAGTTTACTTCATTTATACAATTATGTGTAGTGCTTCATAATTATTAGCTTCCAGTCAATTTGAATCATCTCCTTCAATGGCTCTAGTTGATAAGAATGAGAGTGTTCAACAATATTTTGTAAGTTTAAACCAAACAAGGGATACATCAAGATAAAAGATAACATCAATACTCAAGTGGTAGCCACGACATCAGGTGCGTCCCATTTATCCAAATACTTTAGAAATGAATTTACTCCTCTTTCTAAGTCTTTGTGCATAGTATAATGTCGAGATTGATAAATAATAATGTGTTGAAACTTCCTCCCATAAAGTCAATTGATACCTCAAAACCTTTACCATCTTATTATGATCCCAAAACCTTTTGTCAATATCACTGTCAACCTAGTCATGATACTAAGAAGTGCTATACCTTAAGGAGTAAGATTCAAGACTTCATTGATAACAATACCATATATGTAGCTGGTTTGAATGATAAAAGGAACAAATATGTAGCTCATCCTAATCAAAATCTCCAAATCTTCACTAATCCTTGGTCTTCTCATTATACTAGTGTGGTTGAGTGAGAGTCTCTTGCCTTTTCTCCCAATGACCTTGGCATTAAGTCCAACAATGTTGTGAATCTTGTTGATAAACCTACACCTCCTAAGAACCTATGCATTACCTTTGATCCTAGTGAGACTATCGTTGCACCTAATGGCCCATTATATATCATGACGAAGATCAAAGACAAACTCTCACAAGTGGTGCTCATTGGTCTAGTGTGTATGGTGAATGTGATAACTAAAGAATATCTTTACACTTTACAATTACATCAACATATGATAAATTTTATTTTATAGTCAAGGTGTATGATGTTTTCTCTTTCCCTACTATTGGATCTATTACTCTTCCCGTTGAGGTTGGTACTAAGCGCTTAGATGTGACTTTTGTTATCATTCCTACATCGGATCAATTTCGTGTGAAGTTGGGATATTCTTGGCTCTCTTACATGAAAGCAATCCCTTATACCATCTATAAATGTCTAAAAGTCCCTCATAATGGAACTATCATAACAATTTATCATAGCATGTACCAACCCATGGCAAGGTGTGAAAATTTCACTATTGATTACTTTTGGCCTAAACAATTTGAGCCTCTTAAGACTTGAAGTGATGCTCTCTTTCTATCTTATCAAAAGTGGAAAATAACATGATCTTATCTTTGAGTAAGCCTAGAGACCCTATGAAAGGAATCCAAAGTGCTTAATAATGCTTCCAAATGCTAAATCTAATAGGAGAGGGGATGCCAAAATTTCTTACTAACTTTTAAACAATTGCAAATTAGATAAACACATTTAAAATCAGATTTAACAAATAAAACCACAACACCATATATACATAGGAAAACCCTTTTGAGAAAAAATCCACACTCCAAAAGCCAAACTCAATTGTATTATCAGCAACAATAACAGTTAGAATACAATGCACAAAGCCAATGCTCTCCAGGAGTAGCCACAACAGAGATTTCAAGAACAATTTTGACAAAATAACGACGCCTTAGAAATAATCAACTTGTTTCTCCTCAAAAACAACTAAGGCATCAACATGCTGATAGAGCTAATTACAAAGAGGTATGTGCCCATGGTTTCCAAAACCATTTTCAAAGACCAAGAGGTAAGTTGTGTAACAAGAAGCACCTTGCTAATCCAATGACACGTTGCACATAGCAACTTCTGAAGCAACAACACATATCTATTCCATAACGATCATCTTGCCAAATGTAATGTAAGTATAACATAGAAGTTACCATGACCAAATAGGTGCCTTCCTTACCTCACACCACTTATCAAAAGTGAACTCAAACCATAAATGTATAATTCCAAAATACAACTCTCCATGACTCTTCTACTGAACTAGAAACCAGCATAGTCATAAAAGAAATTTGTCATAATCTCAACATAGCAACATATGACACTAGTTCCCAAAACTTCGAGACTTCGAAAGTGGGTGATAAATAAAAATAATAATTAAATAATCAAATTATCATGTTTGTACTCTAACGTTGAGACACCTTAATCCCAACATTCTCTCACTTGTCAAAGACCAATCAAGAGTCAAAACACTTTGTCATCTGCTCAAGGCCCTAAGGCCCATAAAACTGGTACACCATCTAAACTTCTCAGTGCTCACTATCTTTGTCAGTGCATCTGCAACATTCACCAAAGTATCATTTCTCTCCAACTTCACCTTTCCAACTTCCACCATATCATGAACAAAATGAAACTATACATCAATATGCTTTGTTCTGGCATGGAAAGTAGGATTCTTCTCTAAACATATAGCACTCTGGATGTCACAAAAGATAATATTTTTTCTTGCATTAAAACATCTTAAGCCAAATGGATTCTTTACAAGCATGAGTAGTTGCCATGTACTCTACTTCAGTTGTAGAAAAAGTGACTACAGCTTGTCGCTTACTCATCCAACTCACTACACCACCAAACATCATGAACATGTATCCCCTGGTGGATCTTCTACTGTCAATGTCACATTCCCAATTAGAGTCTAAACACCCACGAATACTCAAGGAATGTTTAGGTCTAGTAGGATTACCATGGAAACATAGGGAATACTCGAAATTACCCTGCAAATATATAAACACTCTCTTCACTACATCACAATGCACCCATCCAAGATTAACTATAAACTGACTAAGGACTCCCACTTCTTGTGCAATTTTTGGCCACATAAAGACCATAGCATACATTAGGCTACCAATAGCACTCGCATAAGGAACTCTGGTCATGTCCTCGATCTCAATAGGAGACTTTGGGCAATCTTCCATAGAAATTTTTGTCTCTTGTAGAACAAGAACAACTAACTATATGCAAGATGTCATGTTGAATATTTCCAACACAGAGTTCACATACTTTCTCTGACTGATCCAAAGCTTTATGTTAGCTCTATCCCTTTTGATCTCCATTCCCAAAATGTACCTAGCTACACCTAGATATTTAATCTCAAACTATGCTGAAAACTGAGCCTTCAAATCTAACACCATTCTCTTTCCATTCCCAAAGAACAACATATCATCCACATATAGGACAATAATGAGAATATGACCATTTTCAGCTTTGTAATAAACACAATGGTCATATTTGGATCTTAGAAATCCCAATGACAACACCTAGGTGTCGAATTTCTGGTACCACATTCTAGGAGATTGCTTAAGACCATAAAGAGATTTCTTTATCTTGCATACATGATTCTCTTTACCTTTCTCCACAAAGTTCTCTAGTTGTGACACATAGATATCCTCCTCCAAATCACCATGAAGGAAAGTTGTCTTTGCATCCATCTATTCGACTTCCAAATTATAAGCTTATGCGAGTGATAACAAAAGACAAATGGATGTTAGCTTAGCTATAGGAGAGAATATATCCCCATAATCAATTCCCTCTACCTGGGAATATCCCTTCGTGACCAACTATGCCTTGTGCTTCTCAACATTGTCATCTGGACCAAGTTTCTTCTTGAACACCCATTTACAACCAATGGGTTTCTATCCTTCAGGAAAAGGTACCAGATCCAATGTGGCATTCTTCTTCAATGCAACCATCTCTTCATTCATGGGTTCCATCCAAGAATCTGCATCATGCATACCCATTGCCTCTCTAACAGGCCTAGGTTCATCAACATTAGAAATCAAAGCAAAAGTACAACTCAAATCTAATAACGAATAACCAAACCTTTCTAGTGAATATATGTATCTATCAGGTTGTCGCCTATCACATGTAGACCTCCTCAAAGATTAAGTTTGAGTATATTGTTCCTCTTCTGAACTCTTCGAGCTGCTGGAGCTCTCCTCATTATCGAGTCCCGCAGGAGTATGTAGTTCAACTCCCTTAGGAGTGGGTGGAATTTGAACTACTTCCTCTTCCTTCTCTAGCTGTAAATCTACTATGGAAGGTTTCAGCTCATAGAAGATAACACTTCTGCAATAGAGAACCTTCTCTTCAGTTGGATCCCAAAGCTTGTACCCCTTCACACCGACACCACAGTCGATGAAGATACATTTCACCACCTTATTGTCCAATTTAGATCTCTTTTCACTAATCACATGAGCATATGCCTCACAGCCAAAGACTCTAAGATGTCTCAACAAGGGATTTTTACCAAATCATGCTTCCATAGGGTCATTTCAACAAGCACTGAAGTAGGAGATCTATTTATCAAATAACATGCAATGGTTACCGCCTCAACCAAGAACTTTTGTTCAAGGCCAGAACCACTCATCATACTCCTACCCCTCTCCATCAGCGTTCTGTTCATCCTCTCTTCAACTCCATTTTTTTATGGTGTATATGGATTTGTCTTATGTCATTCAATCTCGTGGTCCTTACAAAACCTGTTGAACTCAGCAGAACAAAACTCGCTACCATTATCCATCCTCAGACACTTAATTTCCCTACTAGGTTGATTTTCAAGGAAGCACTTAAATTCCTTCAACTGACTAAAAGGTTTAGATTTACTTCTAAGGAAATAAACAAATATCCTTCTATATTAGTCGTATATAAAAGAAACAAAGTACACTGATCTATTGAACAAAGGCACATTAACTAGACCAAAACCATCAGAATGAAAATAGTCCAAAACCCCAAAAGACTTATGAGAACTAGAATAAAAAGAAACACAGTGTTGTTTTCCATAAACACAATGTTCACAAAATTCAAACTTGAGACTACAATGATCAAGGCATTCAACAAGGCTCTTATTTTTCAAGTCTTGTAAAGCCCTTTTCACCTATGTGACCAAGTCTTTGGTGCCACAACATTGTTTTCTCAGTTGGAAGCTTCATTTCCAAAGCATTAGCACCCTTAGGTACCCAGAAAGAATGACCATCAGATGTTGATACAATAGTTTTCTTCTCTTCTTGATCTAATGGTGAGGATGAAGATTCCAAAGCCCTTTTCTTGGACTTCATAGAGGTCTTTGGTGCATGCATCCAGTTTATACAAGGTGCCAATCCTAACACCCTTAGCAAGCACCATAGAACCTTTGGTCATCTTTCATCCACTTTGTAAGAAAACAACATGCATTCCCACATCACTCAGCTTGCTAACTGAAAGAAGATTTTGTGTCAAACCAGGAATGTGCAGTATACCATCAATCCCCTTCACTCTGCCATTAGGAAATCATATCTTGACTCTTCCATGGCCAACAACCTTCAGGTGAGAATCATCACCCAAGTACACCTTCCCACCATCATATTCTTTATACTTTGAGAACCAACTCCTATGAGAGGTCATGTGGAAATAAGAACTTGATTCAAGTAACCATACATCTTCTGATGCATGGGTTTTCATGGTAGTGACAAAAGCATCTGCATTATCTTAAGAGGATTTTCAAAATCAAAATCAGGGGAATTCTTGTTTTTCTTTTTCTTCTCCTCTTTACAATCTTTCCAGAAATGACCAAATTTGTCCCAATTCTGGCATTTAGCCTTGGATTTTTTACCAAGATACTTAGATCTCCCTAGAGACTTTGATTTACCCTTCTTGTAATTTTTCTTGCCTTTCTCCATTGTTCTACCATGAGCAACCAGGGCCTCCTTAGCCATCTCAAAAGATTTCCTTCACATCTCTTCAAATAATAGCGAACCAACCACATCCTCCATCTTGAAAGTGGTTGTTGTGCTTCCAATGACCATCACATGGTGATCCCATGAGTCTAGCAAAAAACATAACAAAAGCATACATTTTCCTTGATCATCAATCTTGTCACCGACAAAATTCAATTGAACAACAAGCATGTTGAACGCATTCATGTGATCTGCAACGAACCCTCCTTCCCCCATCCTCAGAGAATACAGCTTCTTTCTCAGGAATAACTTATTTAGATTTCCCTTGGTAAATATCACCAAGCTTCTTCCAAAGTGTAATTGCATTCTCCTCATGGATATTCAGGAGCACTGGATCAATCAAATAGAGTCTTATCAAACCCTTGGCTTTCTGGTCCATTTTATCCCAATCATCCTGCGGTGTATTTTGGGGCTTTGTCAAAGAAATCGCAACCCATAGATCTCTATCCACAAGCATATCCTCCATTTTGAGTTTCCACAACTCAAAATTACTACCATTAAATTTATCCATCTCTATTCTACTAGATGTGCTTGTCATATCAAACTTGCAACAAAGTTATGAAATCTTCCACTGCAAAACTCCCATTCAAAGTAGATCAACCCAAAAAACCCAACAAAACTAACAAATTTGGTCAGGCTCTGATACCAATTGAAAGGAAGCCAAAGTGTGGAATAATGCTTCTAAATGCTAAATCTAATAGAAGAGGTGATGCAGAAATTTCTTACTAACTTTTAAAAAATTGCAAATTTGTAAGGCCTTCCCCAAACCAAGCTTTGATTAACTTAGTTGACCATGTTTGACCTATTAATAAATGCTATAATTCAATAGGATGGGCTATGTTAAATAGAAAGATTGGTGGGAAAAGTAATTGAACCAAGTTATAGAATCATTTCACCTTGTGGTATACATTTTGATGTGTTATGAATTTGAAATCCTAAAAGATCCACTGATTGGATAATCTTGATCTAACGTATGTCAGCTATATCTGGATTTGCAGAACTTTATTATGGTGTTGGAAATATGATGCGTATCTTATGAATGAATGAAATTATGAGGATTATGATAATGGCTTATGTGGATAAATTGGGATATATGAGATATTGATTTGTTAATGTCAATTGTATGCAGAGTGTTTGATGTGTATTTGTATTCATGTGTTTAATATTTTATGAGGATATTTGGAAGTACTAATGTGTAATTGAGATGTGCAGGAAAATTATCCACGTGACCATGGAAACATTATGGAGAACCAAACCTAGACCTATGTACGTTCGTAAAACCAGGGTTTGTCTATTTGGAGAGACAATGTGCCCCGTTTGTATAGTATTTTTATTTGTGAAAGTGGATGTTGCATGTGTGTTAGATTGAATTTATTTATTTGTGTAAATCCAACAAGAGACAAGATTTCATGTATAATTTTGTAAAAGTATTTTTATTGTGTCACTTGACACATGTGTTGATTTATGTTTGATTTTTGAATTGTCTCTTGGAGGGAGTTGTTTAACCATAGCTTTATCAAATAAATTAATGTGGTTCTATATTTTTCTAGGGTAAAGAATCTTTGGGGTGGTCAACTTAGGTTTGACCCAAAAATTAACTTCAGATGGGTTTAAAAAGGGTTAAATGGACTCCTAGGGGTAGTTTAAAAGTGTTTCCTAAAGCCCATAAGGTATACCTAAAGGTTAGGAGTAATTTTAGGCATGTACCAACTCCCATGTGACCATTTAGACACCCTAAAAAGTGGGTTTCCTAAGTTGAACGAAAATTGAAAATTAGAAGGCATCATCTAAGTTGTTAACTTTCCCTTTTGATGAGAGATCTCTTTTGATCTTTTTTCTAACTTTTCCTTTTTCAATTTTAGAAACCTGTGAGAACTCTCATTGAGGTCTTCTTAGGCAAGAATAAGAGATTTTGCAGGTAATCACCCACTCTCCATTTTTGGAGACAAGGCAATTTTGAAAAAGAGAATAGATTTTTTTGTATAGGAATTTGGCTAAGTGTAGAGAAACGGGTTTTGTGGATTTGGGGCTGCTCATCCTCAACTAGACTAGCATACCTTTGGGAAGCTTGAAGGTTGCTTTATCTTCTCCCTGTGTTATTTCATGTTGCATGTTTATGTTGAAAGAATCATTTGTGTGGAAAAAGTTGTTCTCTTGCATTTTGTTTTGGAAAGTTATTATGCGTTATGTATTTTATTTCTTGTATGAAATATGTGTTTTGGGAGTAACCAAGGCCTCATACTCTTGGGAGAGAGGATGGTCTTGTGGGTGGTAGAAGTTTGACAGCCCTCGAGTGAGAGGCTCTCGTTGTGAGAGTGATCTCAAGGGATATTTATGTGACCCTTGCTGCATGGCTTGTTTATGCATTTGGGGGTCATAAGGAGGGAAATATGGCTTGAAAGCCTTGGGGGGCATAAGGATGTGGGGATATTATACTTATGATATATTTTGGTTTCCATGAGGTGGCTTTGTGTTTTGCCTTACCTGCAGTCTCCTCGGGGTACTTGGTCCACTACCACCCTTGAAAGGGCATCACATTGTGTGGTGTGGTGTAGCCTTGGTTGGGAATATGTTTGTGAATTGTTTTCCCTTGTTTGCTATGTTTGCATGTGTGTAACATGTCTAGGGCTTGGTTCTTCAAGCTTGGGGGTGGCTACTAGTTAGCCTAGGCTGGGAGGTGAGCACTCCATGGTCATAGCCTATGATTTATTTGCAGGTTGTTGAAAGAAAAGAAAAAGGACAAGGAGAAGTTGTTGGACTTTTGTGTTGTAGAAAAAGAATCGGAAATAAAATAGATTATATTTTAAGTTGCAGCAGTGTGAATGGAAAAATATATGTCGTAGTTACTTTGAAAAGAAAATGTATTCATTTTAATTAAAGGTCCTCATTTAGTAGAAATGAGAGATCCCTTTTATATTGATGGCTATAATGTATTTTTAATGTACTCTAAAGAAATGCTTTATTTTTGTTAAGTATTATTTTGTTGCAAAAGAAATGAGTTTATCTTGGATTAAGTGCCCTATAGTTATATTGTAGTATGCATGTTAGTTAGAAAATAAAAATTTATTTTGCATGTTAATTCTGAAAATAAATATTCAGTTTATTTCCTATTTGCATATCTCTAAGGATTGATTCAAATGATTCTATATAAATAAAGTTGCAGAAATTAAAATCACATATTTATTTACAGAAATTTAAATCTAGAAATTAAATGATCTATCTAATTTAAATAATTACATATTTATATAATTGTTGTAAAATTACTAAACTATGTTATTTACTTAATTGCAGAAAATTAAATCTAGAGTTAAATAGACTATTCGAATTTAAAAAAATATCATATTTTTATAGTTGTTGTTTAATTCTATTGGATTCTGTCAATCATTTATTGCAAAAAATAAATCTGAATTAATTTTCTATCTCTGATTTAAGGTACTAAAAAAAATATATATAACATCTGTATTTTGCACAGTAGAGTTAGCCTGAGTTCAAATGCTTTTAATATATATATACATATATGTAAGACAAATTTAGAAAACAATATATATATATATATATATATATATATATATATATATATATATATATATATATATATATATATATATATATATATATATATATATATATATATATATATATATATATATATATATATATGTAAGACAAATTTAGAAAACAAAAAAAATATATATTATCTATATTTTGGCATGGCAGAGTTAGCAAAATATATATATAAAGATACCTATACACACACACACACACACACACACACACACACACACACACACATATATATAATAAAATAAATAAACAAAAAAAAAAGGGTTTCGGGGGAGGGGGTCGAACTCACTATGTGTAAACACAGTGGGCGGCCCGCCACTGTGTGGACACACAGTGGGCGACGCCAAAGCACCGCCACTATGTGGACACACAGTGGTCGGTGCCCACGCCACCACTGTGTGGACACACAGTGGGCGGCACCCCCACCGCCTCTTCAAAAAACGCCACTACTCTTCCATGTCCACCCGACACTAAAAAAAAAAAAGGGGGGAAAATAAAACCCTAGCCTGGGTAGGGCTAGGGTAGAATAAAATGAAGATGTGTTTAAAAATATTAAAAGGGTTTAGTCTTAAAATAATAAAATTTAGGGTTTGCATGGATAACTTATAATAAAGGGTAAACATATGTGTGTGTGTGTGTGTGTGTGTGTGTGTGTGTGTGTGTGTGTGTGTGTGTGTGTGTGTGTGTGTGTGTGTGTGTGTGTGTGTGTGTCTGTGTGTGTGTGTATAGGGTAAAATGACGTTCAAATTATATTATTATTTTTTGAGTTTTAATCTGAGATAGGTCTGAGATTAAACTTAATAGGTAAATATTCTTTATGAATTTAATTGACTCTTTAGTGAATTTAGTTTAACCACATTTTAATTATAGGTTAAAATAAATTTCTGACACCATAAACTAAGCGATTGGGGATTAATTTTACCTACATAAATTAATTGATTAAAAGAATTTATGGATTAAAATCGATGAGAAAATTTAAAAAAATGCTTAGGTGTTCCGCACTTGACTTAAAGTATTATCTCATACTGGAATTAGTGGTTAGAGTAAACTCACACTTGCGAGTGCATTACATATTAGCAAATTTAATGTTATTAAGTTAATGATTTAAAAAAAAAAAAATTATCCCGTTCGTGCCCATAAGTTTGGGCATGACAAAATTAGATAAACACATGTAAAATCGGATTTAATAAATAAAACCGCAACACCAAATACATGTGGGAAAACCCTTTCATGAAAAAACCCACACTCCAAAAGCTAGACTCAATTGTATTATTAGCATCAACAACAGTTTAAATACAATGCACATAGCCAATGCTCTCTAGGAGTAGCTACAACAGAGATTTCAAGAACAATTTCGACAACATAACAACGCCTTAGAAATAATCAACTTGTTTCTCCTCAAAAACAACTAAGGCATCAACATATTAATAGAGCTCATTACAAAGAGGTATGTGCCCATGGTTTCCAAAACTTCAAATCTCAAGAGGTAAGTTGTGTCACAAGCAACACATTGCTAATCCAATGAAACGTTGCACATAGCAGCTTTTGAAGTAACAACACCTATATATTCCATAACAATCATCTTGCCAAATGTAATGTAAGTATAGCATAGAAGTTACCATGACCAAATAGGTGCCTTCCTTAACTCACACCACTTATCAAAAGTGAACTCAAACCATAAATGTAGAATGCCAAAATATAACTCTCTATGACTCTTCTATCGAACTAGAAACCATCATAGTCATAATAGAAATTTGTCATAATCTCAACATAGCAACATATGACACTAGTTCCCAAAACTTCAGGTGTTCCAAAGTGGGTGATCAATAAAACAAATAATCAAATAATCAAATTAGCATATTTGGACTCTAAGGTCGAGACACCTTAATCCCAACACCCTAGACCTATTCCTCCTCCTCATGATGGACCTGGAATCCTTCCCACACCTTCTATTCCTCTTATATATGCCACAGTCCTATCTCCTACATCTTACAAATGAAATCGCTCAGGATCTCCCATTTCTCAACCTAGTAGACCTTCTTTCATTCCTCCTCATTTCAAGGAAGAAAAACGGCATATGTCCATTGATCCTCAACCTTCACAAACCTCGACTAAAACTAAAAGGAATTGTTATGCGAGAGAATGTTGACAAAGACGTCATGTTAAGTCTCATGAACTTGCTTCTCAAACCATTTCCTCCTCGAAGACACCAAATGTTAACTTGGTCCCGTTTGTCCAACCTTCGCTAACCCTAGGGAGGAAGTTCAACCTAGATCACCAAGATTAAAAATACTTAAGAAAAATGATTGTTCATGCTCTTTTCGTGTGAGAGAACCTATTTTTATTAGTCTAGATGATGAAATGGATGATGATGTTGCTCATGCTAACAATGTTTATTTTAATGATTCTGATGATATGTATTAGCTTGTTGATGTTAATAATTATTTATCCAAACATTTTTCAAAAGCATTAACCCTAGCTCCTAGTGATAAACAAAGTGACTCATCACTAGAGCATGGTCCTTGTTTGGAACTTGCAATAGCTCCATCTATTGTGCTCGAAGTTGCTCCTCTTACATCTTGTCCGCCTTCCCAAAACAATGTTTAGCAAGATTGGGAGGCAGATGATTTGCTTGATTAGCTTCATTCGTGTCATAGAATCTCTCTCCACTCTTGCTTGATTGTAATGTGTTTCCCTCGTGATGTGTTTTTCTATTATGTTAGGTTCTCTTAAAATGACCCTTGTTACTCCATTAGTGCAAGGTAATAAAGAGGTTGAATCTATTTTTGCAGTCTTCTATTTGTCGTCCCTTGTGTTGTCCACTTGGGGACGATGCAAAGCATTGAGATATCTTTTGGTATCTTCCATGTTGACTCAAAATACACATGTTCCCTTCTTACATTGTGCTTGTGGTTCCACTACCTTTGGGAGATGAGGTCAATTCAATACAAATATTCATGATATAAATTATTTATTATAAGAGCATACAAGCCCCAGATTTCATGAATCCCTTATGTTCTTTTATGTTCTTTGACCATTATCCTTTGATTTGTCTTTTCCTAGGAGCATCTCATTGTGGTAATTTGCTTCTCTTTTGGATGCATGCTACCTTAAAGACATTACTCCTGATAAGGTGTATGCAATCGCTTTAACGTGGGGGCATTCACTCTGCTCAATGTTACACTTTATGCACACATCATGACATGTTTTGATACTCAAGTTACTTTGCAAACTGGCCCTTTTGCTTTGTAATTTGGTATTTTTGTTTTGTTTTCCCAATGATTATTTGCAACAAGTCATGCTAGAGGAGACTATGGCATTAGAATCATGCAATACATGGGATCTTGATCATTTTCCTAAAGGAAGAAAAGCCATTGGTTATAAATGGGTCTACCAAAAGAAAATTGGAGAAGAAGATTCATTGGAAAAGTACAAAGCTAGATTGGTAGCTAAGGGCTACTCCTAGAGAGAGGGAGTTGGTTTTGGTGAGATTTTCTCTCTTGTTGCTAATTTGTCCTCTATTAGATTTCTTTTATCTATTGTTGCAGCTAATGAATTTTGAGATTGAGTAAATGGATGTCAAAACTACTTTTTTGCATGGAGAGTCGGAAGAGGAAATTTATATGCAATAGCCTAAAGGATTTGAGGTAAAAGGAAATGAACGCTTGGTTTGTAGGTTAAAACTGTCTCTTTATGGTTTAAAATAGTCTCCCCAAATGTGGTATCAAAAATTTAATTCATTTATCATGAAATTGGGTTTTGTTAGAAGTGAAGAAGATTACAGTGTATACATTAAATGTATTGATGATCATATTCTAATCATTGTCTTGTATATGGATGATATGCTACTTATCAGAAATTTTAAGGCAATGGTTAGTGAGCTAAAAGCTCAACTTTCAAGAGAATTTGATATGAAATATTTGGGGGCTACAAGGTATATACTTGGTATGGAAATCAAAAGAGATCGAATAAATAGAAAGGATTGGCTATCACAGAGTAAGTATGTTGGCACTATTTTGAACAAATTTAGTATGTAGGATTGTAAACTAATAAGAATCCATTAGATATTGTCCTAAGAATGGCACTAAGATTTCATTAGATATTGTCCTAAGAATGATGATGATTTAGAGGATATGTCTAATGTGTCTTATGTTAGTGTTGTAGGAGGTTTAATGTATGCAATGGTTTGCACTAGACCAGATATTGCACAAGCAGTTGAAGTTTTAAGCAAGTTTATGTCTAACCTTGGTAGAAAACATTAGAATCGTGTTAAAAGGGTGATTAGATATTTACAAGGAACTTTTGATTATTGTTTAGAATATTTTGGGATTAATAGTGTGGATAAGACATTAGACATATAGGGATATGTGGATGCAGATTGAGCAAGTGACTTGGATAGTCGAAGGTCTACTAGTGGGTATGTGTTTACATTGTTTGGAGGAGCTATAAGTTGGATAAGTAAGATGTAGCCTATAGTTTCTTTATCCGCTACTGAAGCAAAGTTCATGGTTGTTGCCCATGTATCTAAGGAGGAATCAGGGTTACATAGGTTGTGTGCAGGTATTCGTTTTGATTGTAAGACAGTTCAAATTGGATGTGATAGTCAAAGTGCAATTCATTTAGCTAAGAATACTTTGTATCATGCACGAACTAAGCATTTGGATGTACAATAGAATTTTGTTTGTGAGTTGATTGCAAATGGACAAATCGAATTGAAGAAAATTGGCACTCAAGAGAACGTTGCAGATTATCTTGCCAAACCTGTGAGCACTAAAATGTTTACTTGGTGCAGAAAGGCCACAAATCTTGTTTCCTATTTATAGTTGATTATATTATGGTGTGATCCCCCTAACTCTTGCAAGGTATTCAACAAGTGGGAGAATGTTGGGAATTAAAATGTCTCAACCTTGGCAATTCTTGTTTAATTATTTATTATTATTTTATGTTTTCCCATGGTTATTTGGCATTTATGTAATTAAATATTTGTGATCCAACATAAGGGGCATGGGTTTTATTAGTTGGCACTTTAGCCATATGTTGGTCCCTTAAAAATCATTTTTTTACTTATCAAAAGATGCCCATCAAGTGGTATAACATGAATGGCCTATTTTTAGGGATGTTATGACAGATTCTATGACAACTATAAGGACTAAAAGTGGAGTGAATCATTTTGGACATTAGAATCAGTTATTATGGCATGTGTAAGAATAACCTTACATTTGTTATTAATAGTCTATGACACATGTAAGAGTATTTCCTATATTTGGGGGATTTTTATGACAACTTGTAAGAAGTTGTGATGTCATATAAGAGGCTATTTTTGGCATGTAGGGGTCGCATGAATTTTTACCATGGTTTTTCATAACCTTTTTTTGACCCATGCTAATGTTTTATGGTGGTATTTTCAGCCCCCAAGGGTCTATAAATTGAAGGGTTGAGTTGGAGACAATATAAGTTGTTTTATAAGTACATAGATGTTGCTAAATTAAAGCAAGATTGAGGAAGTATTTTTTGTATTGTAATCTCTTTGAAGATTAATACAGATTTTCCCTTTTCTTGGTGGTTTTTTGCCTGAAAGGGTTCCTCCACGTAATCAAGATGTCACGTGTTCAGTTTTATATGGTGTTATCTTGTTGTTGTTATAGTTTATTTTATTTCCATTAAATATACATTGTTAGATCTTATTTACAATTTGATTTGAAGCTTCTATTATTGTTGTCCACCTCTTTTGTTTAACACATGTGACAAGTGTCCACCATCTTCAATGTTTAGATGTGTGAGCATGCATGAGTTTTCATCACCCTTAAACTCGTCCTTTGACTTCATCAGTTTATCACACATGTGAGATTCTCCCACGGGTTTAGCCACCCTACACTTTCTACTTTCTCCCAAATGTCAGTCTCCCATATTTTCTCTCCTCTTGCACTTTCAATAACTTCTCTACTTATCAACTTTATGAGCCTCCCTATGTGTGCTCACATGTGTGAGCATGCCTAGCCATCTTCCTGATGCCATTTCACCTTCCCAAGCCTCCCCTTGTGACAAGGTTAAATCCTCAATCCTCTCATTCAATTTGAACCCTTCATCTAATCATGCATCTCAACCCTCCATTTTCATCATCAAAAATTTATGAATTGAAGCCTTCACCATCAATTTTTAACAATCCACTTGCAAGTATTTTGCCATATAAAATGCATCATTTATATTTTATTATGTTGATATGAAGAACAATCCATATCCATTCAACTCATTCATCATTCACATTTTGATGTAAATCAAGTGGAAATGATGTGTTTCAATTTGGCTTAATCGAAGGAGCATGGTGATTCACAGTAAAGATTTAGTTTGTTTGCTTTGTCTTTGTGTTATTATTTTATTTCGTGTTCTTCTCTTCAATCTCGATACTTCTATAAGTTCATGGAACCCTTGGGGTCACCTTCATGGCTCCCCAAACCCTTGTTGTCGATTGGCCTGCATGGCCATTGAAAATTCATAGAACCTTGAATTGCTCAATGTGCACAAATGTTCCAAACCTAACAAAATTTTGGTGAACTGCTATATGTAGCAACCTTTCAATTGGTTTTCCAAAACTAGTGGCTCATCTCAATCTAGAGAATTACTAACAAGTGTCTAAAACAACCCAAGTCTAGTGGAGCTTTATATATATTTAAAGACCTCCACATTTGGAAAGTTCCTCCAAGCTTGTGACAATTTTGTCATATTTAGCAGTGATAGTGTGTTGATATCAACAAACCCTTGGAATTTTCATTTTTGTACTCAAACTTTGTCAATCTCGTTCTCACTCATATTGACTCTTTCTTCTTATTTTTTTTAATTGGACCATTTTCATGCTCTCAATGGTAGTATAGATGGTTTCAAATTCGATGCACATATTTTCTAGAACTTGCAATTTGAAAGGTGTTGCAAATTAGTTCTTGTTTTGAGAATTTTGAAGGCTTCATTTGGGCTTATACAAACTATTTTTATATGCAATTTCTTACAAGTGCTTGATTTTTTGTGTGGTTTGCAATGATGTTATTGTTTTGTAACCATTTTTTATAACTACGCTACTAAGTATAAAGTGACAACTCATTTTTTGGGGGGGTAGGGGCACAAAGGAAAGATGGGGCTCATGTTTGATTGTCTCGTTCTACTCACAATTGCTTTCCCCTAATGGATAAGTAACTAGTGCTATAGAAAGGGTCTTACCTATATATAAAAAAGGGAGGTTGCATCCCCTTCTTCCATATTGGACAAGTTACCAAGTGAAAGTGAGCTCCATCTCCCAATGCACCCACCACTAGAAAGGTTGGGGTATTTGATTGAGTAGTTTTGGGGGTGGAGTAGAGGAATGATGCATGATCATATTCATTTCCTCTACTTCTGAGTTTTCATCCATGTTACAACCTAGCCATAGAACATCTTAACTTCCATCTATTGATTACACAACTTGAAAATTATATGGAGTGTTTTGATATGTGGGGAGCATATCTTGTATCTTAGAAGATGCTCCAAAACCAACATATTATAAATAGAATCTGGGATGGTTCATTGACAATACTAAGGCACTTAGACATTTGTGTACACTTGCTTCTCTTATTCTTTTTCATATTGATAAGTGAAATGAGACATGGATGAAACTTACAAAATTGTACAATCAAATTGATAAGGTTATAAGATATCGAATAGATAACAATCTCACTAACCTAGATCTAAAATGTTCTAACAATATCTAAGATTGGGTCACCAAAGTCAATAATCCAATAGCACACAAAACAAACATTGCAGTATTGAGAAAAAGGATGTATAATTAATCTTTGATGCAAACATCCTTCTAAATATGTTTCATGTGTTTTTACTTTCTAGACCCCTCGGTTGACCACTGGATAGGCCTACATTTTGACATCATTTGAGTCATTTTCTAAAATGTTAATGTTTGAGTAACAAAAATTGATCACAATGGGCATTCTCAAGCCATGCAAGTCACATTATTTTGTGGCAAGTCAACCAAGGAATAAGAAGGGGTCTAGTAATCATAATAAAAAATAGAGGCAATCAAAGCACAAGCCACAAAAAGATAGATCACAACCATATGTTGCTTCATAAGCACTCAATCCTCTTCCAAGAAAGGAGAACCATCTAAAGAGAAGCCCAAATGTGCATAGTGCAAGAACAAGGCATAAAGAACACCTATGTTATGCAAAACAAACGATGGGTTGAACAATCTTGTTTAGAATATCTATTTTCTTTCAACTGTGTCAATAAATTCATTTTCTTCAAAATAAAAAATAAAAAACAAAAGAAGTAAGCACTTGTCACAATTACAGATTCCAAATCAAGGAGATGGTTCCTTGATTCTAAAACTTTGAATTATATGGTTTCATTACAGAGTGTGTTTTCTTTGTTTGAGACTTTGTCCTATGCCACAAATCTTTGAGTGACATATATATGCGTGTTTGTGGGAGATGATTTATTTACATGGGTGAAGGATTTCCCAATGGTGCACTTTGCATTCCTTTATCATCAACCAAGCTCCTTTCTATATATCAAATCACACACTAGAACAAGTAAGGGTATCGAGCTCACATCAAATTCTATCTTCATTTGAAATTTGCATAGCAAAGATATTGTCACAATTGGAGGACAAATGATTGATCATGATTATGTACCTCACATTTTTCTCATGATGTTCCTTTGACTAATGTTTACACTTAGGCATCTAGTGTGGACAATTTTTTTAGGTATGGTCATTTAAACCATTGTATCCTTCCATCAATTGAAATTCTTAAGACAATTTTATATTTCATCTCCTACTTCAAAGTTCAATGTTATCTTGGATGGAGCTTCCAACGATTTAGTGCAACGAGATCATCTTCAAGATACTACTTCGGACGAATGCTTAACAAGTCAAGTTTGGTTTGTCAATGTCATCTTACATATTTGGAGGCCACTATTGAAATCATTGATCCCATCTTTGATGTTAGCTTCTATGGAGAATTGTATCATCTTCTTCAAATGTCAGAGTCACATCCAAACCCTCTTTTTTCTCCACCCATTTATATGTTACAATCTCATTGGCTTGAAGAACCTTGAACAACATTCAAAAGGACTCATCTCCATCTTTAGACCTTGTTCTATATCATAGATTGTCACCACCTTCAATTAAGCTAGGGATGCCTTAGTTGATTATAGCATCTTTCAACACTAATGTAGCTAAACTCGAGCAATTTGCAAAGGCTTCATATATCTTAAGCTTTCTTCCCTCATATTTTGTTTAGGAATGAGAAGAAATCATCCATACATATTTGGCTTTGTTTTTTCCTAAAGAGAGAAATAGTGCTTAACAATTTTGGATTATTTTTTAACATAAATCAAGCAAGCTTGACAATTTTGGATTATTTTTTAATATTAATTTTCAAGCATCTACAATCAATGCAAAAGATTACACATTAAAGGGGGTCTATATAGTCTCTTTTTCTCTTATGGGTGGGGAGGATTTTTTCACATTAAAATTTTCTCTTTTTCATATATTAGAGAGCATCTTGTGTTCTCTCTTTTGGAAAGAGTTTTATATTTACAATTTTTTCTTTTTTTTCTCTATATATGAGATTATTTTGTACACGAACCTCCTCACTCCATGTAGCTGGGAACCATCATTGAATATTTGCATATTTTCCCGTTCTTCCTAAATTGCACTTAAGAGGGGCTTGGTGTGAACAAGGCATTACCCAACTGATTTTACTTTTAGGTTTATCCACACCTAATTATTTAAATTATTAAAACATTTTATTTTCAAATTATAAGATTAGGAGACGTCAAAATCTTGTGTTGTCATATGTATCACCCTTATATAAGGGGTTTCTCGTTGTGTATATATGAATACTTTAAATCAACAATAATTATACTCCCATTTTTTAGTACTAGATATCTTCCCATTTTCAAAGTTGGAGCATTATTTCCCCAATTTCAAGTTGGAGTATTCTAATAAAACTTCAAATAAAATCACAGAAAAAGGAACAACACGCTGATCTGCACAAAACCAATGGCAAATTTCATGCATTAGAGAACCGTATAAAGTCCATATTTACCTGCATTCTTGAATTCAAAACAAAATATGCTCCTGTGTTTTGTTCATTTGTTCATGAAAAAAGGAGCCATAAAAGTTGAGGATGAGCTCCATTAATGTAAAAATGAGCAAAACAAGGAAGAGAGCATAAATCATTTTGCACATAATGCAAGGCTCCTGGTGTGCATTTTGTATGTGGACATGTACACTCATACCTTGAATCATTCAGGTGAATTTCTCATGCATTCAAAAAAAATGTTTACAATGTTTGTGGTTAATTCAAGAATGGTGCCTACGTAACTAAATTACATTGACTCTGAAAGAAGATTGGTAAACATATTTTCGGACTTGTTATATAATTGGAACTTCTTGAGGGAAAGGGATTCTCTGGACAATATTTAGGCTACCTAAGATATTCTGCCTGGCTGCAATGTGTAGGCATTCTTACATCCAGAGCATCACTGCTTTCACATACAGAAAAAACAAAAAGAATAATTGCTTGACTGATCTCACTGCTCCATTGCTGAAATAACATTATTCCAAATTGCGCCCTCTTGCTTGCGAATAAAATCCCAATGATTTGGTAATATTCAGATTATAATGTTATCGTTATCTTGCAGACACGGGCAGAAAAACTGTGTTTAAGAGTAAAGCCTGTTACTGAATTTGAGTGAGATATTTAGCCATCAGGGGTACATTCCAACATGGCTAACATTCAAGATTTGATTGTGGCTCTCATGATATGCATCTGATTGTTCAAGGCCAGTGATTAGATGCTGTTACTGCTTACAGTCCAATCAGCTGTATGTAGAGACATGGATAGCAGCCTTAATGCGCTCAATATACATCTAGAAACTTCAAATAGATGATTTTAAAGGCGTCTTTTTTGTTGTGACCCTGAATATGCATTCGGAAACCCAGTACTTGGATCTTTTCTTCGAACCTGCTTCAATGATTCAAAGAGCTTAGCAGAGTATCAGCATACAAAACTGAATAATCAACATAATGAGATGTTAAAAGATAAAATATCATTTCCATCCTTAAAAATTATTGTAATAAATAGCGAGGAAAGTAAAATCTTCACTGAATGGAAAACCTGTTGATGTGCTTGCTGAGGACCACGTTGGAAAGGAATGTTAGGATTGATTCCTGCCATGCTTGCTTGAGCACCCAAATTGAAAGCAGCCATATTTGAATTTGGCATTCTCTGCATACCCACCACCGCCTGCATTGGAGGCATTGGCCTAACAGGAGCCACTGCAGCAGCTGCTACAGAACCAGATACTGCTATCCCAGATGATACCTGAATTTTGAGTGGTTTAACAATATTCACAAAAAAATAGTCATGACCACAATATCATGTAGCACTGTAGCATGCGCTTGTGACTTCAGGAACCAAAAAATGGGAAAAGCCATCGGGCAAAATATACTTTGTGTGCTTATCATTCATTGCCAATTACAATCCAAACCAAACCCAACAAACTTGATTATTTTAACAAACTGTTACCTGAGAAGTCTGGGCAGTATTTGTCCCATCAAAATCTGCACCCTGGTCCACTGGACGAGCTGGATAAGTGACAGCCTTTTCACCAGGTTGGCTAGGTACAAGTGCACTGAGCATTGATGTCACACTTTATCATGGTCGAATCAAAGACCATATAATACAAAAGAATGCTTCGATTTCATTTTATTTTTTGTAGTTCTAAAGTGGAACAAGGGAAAAGTCTTTTTCAGCAGCATGAAAAAGGCATCACAAAACTATAAGAAATAGGTTAACAAGACTTACTTGCGTCCTGGTAAAGGATCCATCCGAAAGTACCTGCAGATTATGGAAATTATTAAGCCAATTTCAAATAGGCAGCCCAGAAGTAATGTAAAATGCAGTAAGTGCTAAAGAATAAAATCTTGAATAAAATTGGGACAAATAAGAGTAATACTAATATTTTGCTCCATTGTCTTAATAAAACTAGGACAAATAAGACTCTAGAAAATAATATGTAGAAAAATGCTATGAGCCAATGGGATGGTGCTAAGATGGAAAAGTTTGGAGGAAAATATTGATAGATAAAAAGATCCAAGGAATTCACAAGAAAATAAATAATATTTGCATGGTGTCAGCCAAACTGAGGGAAAAGTCCAAGATTAATCCCAAGGAGCTTCAGGACATTAAGGAAAATTATAGGATTCAGAAAAACATTAGGCAAATGTTTGGTTTCTTACCAGTTCATAGCCTAATCAAGAACGTGAAATAATGTTAGCAACAAGCACCAACAAATTGAAGGATTTCAAGATGGCGTGACATAAGCTAAAATTCAATCAATCCAGATTCATTCATAAGAATCACCTGATTAGCTGGTTATTGCTGAGTTTTATCTTTTATATTACAATACCGTAGTGTATACTCCCATTTTACAAGCTCAACAATGTTGCATGAGTAGATGGTTTGTAAGCAGTTTGAACCTCACTTGGCTGCTTGTAAGATACAGTCAAAAATCTCAGGACCCTACTAAGTTCTTTGTATAGCTTGATACCACTTTTAATAGGCAAAGAAGAGTGAGTTTATTTCTTGTGTAGCCAAATAGGCCTTTAATTGGTGATCTGATATGCATTTAGCCTTATTAGAAGTACAAAGAGGACAAATACAATCATACTCGTGCTCCAAAGCTTGTGCTGCTGAGATGCGCCTGCGAGGATCATACCTGCAAACAGGTCACAGCTATTAGCATAAGAAATAAAAAATGAAAAGATCATGAAATCAGCTAACAATCAAAAAAAATATTGAATTTGAGCATTCAAGAGTCACTCACTCAAGCATCTTTGAAAGGAGATCATAAGCCGGGCTCTTCAGAGGAAGATGAACGACATTATGTAAACCTGTATTGTCACTGCTAAAGAAAACATGAATTGTCATTCAAAAAAGAAAAAAGGGTTACAGGAGTTGAGGAAGATTTTAAATTTACAGATCTAGATAAAATTCCATTCCATACATCATTTTTCCTTTTCCAGTAACTGCCGATACTTATCAAGTAGAATTTAATGAAACTCACTATTTGTGCTGTTGAATATGTTGCTTATCTGAACTCCAATGTGGTAGATTGACCAGTGTTGGCCACTTTTCTGGTGTTGGGTGACCTGAATTACCAAGCAAATCAGTCCAAATGCTTTGAAAAAATGTATATACATTGTAAACAATGTACAAAAAAATGGCAGGATTTAAGAAGCTTTTCGTCATCTCATACCCAAGACCTTAAATATCTTGTCAAGTTGATCAAGCTGCAGGAAATAATAGCAACATCAGACAACACAACTGTGTCTACCTCTGGTATATTAAACGTAAAAAAAGAAAAAAATCAAGGCAAAATTCTAACTTAATAGTTGCAACAGTCTCAAAATAGAAGAGGTTTTTCCTATTGCCTGCAGAATGTGTATAGTAGATATAATTAGACACCTGAAATGGATTTGGTGCAACTTTGACCTCCACGCCTTGAAAAAGTGGTTTTAGTGTCAGCAATTCTGCAAAAATACAACCTACAGCCCACATGTCTTTCAACAGATTTAAGGAACTTTAACCTGCATAGGAATTTCCAAGATAATTTTGAAGGTACACCACAATGACAAAACTGCTCATGAATAAGGATACCAACAGCACTAGTGTAATGCCTTGCCCCGAGAAGTAGCTCTGGTGCACGATACCATATGGTTACAACAACCTGTAGACATCACAAACTAAGCTCAAAACCAGCAATGATCTCTGTCAACAGGATAGAATTGTCCCAAGTCCCAACAACTACAAGTTAAAATAATCCTCAATGACCAACAACATACACCTTCATATCCTTTTGTTTGCATCATAGCTAAAATCATACTAAAATATGATATGAAATAGCCTACAATAAAAGGCAATGACCTGCTAACAAGTTCAACTTTGAATACATTCTGCATCTGTCCCTCATAGATTGGTTAATGGCATAAAAAATGATAATTAAATTGTGGAACAAGAAAGAAAGCATGAAAACTACATGCAACAAATCTAAATTAGAAGAAATTCGTAATAATAGAGTAAAAGAAACTTCTGTATGTGATACAAACTGTAGAACACATGCATTATGGCATCATGCCCTCAAAATTATTACAAACTTTTCATTTAGCAGGTGCCAATAAACAAGTCAATCTTTGCTCTTAGAAAGTTGAAATAGTATATCATCATTAAAAAAAATGGTACAAACACTTAATTAACCTTCCCAATAGTTACCAATCCACTGATCTTTAATATTTTTCTTGAAACAACCTTAAGTACAACATTCTAATACAAGAATCTGAAGGGTCTACTTTCAAGAGAAGATAATGTCAACAGTTTGTTCCATTAAGGTGTTCTATCAACATCAACTGCATAGTTTTTGAGTCATGCTCATTAACCCATATTTCATGAGTAGTGGTTCACATAAACCCATCGCTAATGAACATGAATTGTCCACTTAGCACTCATTCTATCAACATCCAACTGCATCGTTTTTTAGCCAAACTCAATGACCCATATTTCATGAGTAATGGTTCACACAAACCCATCTCTCAAGAGCATGAATGGTCCACTTATCACCCATTGCATCTAAGTGATGCTCACAGGGGTGAAACATTGGACTTTCTGGAAGGTCACCCATCCCAGTATTACTCCAACTCAAGCACGCTTAAGCCATGGAATTTCCTCCAAGGTCATGCCCACTTAGCTTGCTACCTCATTTACAAAACCTTCAACAAGTGTTGTGCTTTATGAACCATTCCTAATAGAAACCCTTTAATTTTTTCATTAGTAAATCATTTCCTTCTATCAGTAGTTTAGTAGCATTGACAGCAAACCATTCTGAATAGCAGAAATATAAACAACACATAATAGATGCCATTCATGACAGGGCAATCATCTACCCACACATGTTACCATTCAGAACTAACATGCAAATTCTCTACAATACATAGATAATGTCAAACAAGATAAAATACAAGAGAGCTCTCTCAGTAGATGTCAGATGATGAAATTTAAACATAGCAAACATCCAGCATGCAACTACTTAATCAGAAATTTCAAACAGCAAAGCCACGTGCTTTGTTCATAATTAATTATTTAAAATTGTCATACTAACAAAAATGACTTGTATCTTATTTATCTGCCTACACCACCGTGTCTGTAAATATGTCACATTTGATCCTAACATCTGATACTATGAAAGCTTGATAATTATGGTCATTTATTAACAACAAAGCCATGTGCCTTGTTCATAATTAATTATTTAAAATTGTCATACTAACAAAAGGTCCTGTATCTTATTTATCTGCCTACACTACCATGTCTGTAAATATGTCACATTCGATCCTAACATCTGATACAATGAAAGCTTGATAATTATGGTCATTTATTCGTTACCCTTTGCTATTAAAGAAGTCTTTCGGACAAAATTTGTCTTGCCAATACCTGTCCTACATTCACAACTGTTTTTCTTTAGGAATAGTCAAATAGAAGGCTGAAAATGGAAGGAAATTCCTCTATAAGAATAGATTACATAATACATTTCCTGATTTGCCAAACTTGTGCAATAAAGACCAAGGTTTGGCAATTTTTTACCTTGCATAAACAAAGATTGCCAGGTTTAGTGAGTTAAATCACTGAATTATATAATTGATCCTCTTTTAAAATGACATATATTAACTCTTTCACACTACTGAACAACAGAGCACATTAGCTCCATATCAGCACTACTGCATTAATGAAAATTTTAAACAGCACCTCCTTGCAGATTTGGGAAACAATGCTCTGAAACTTAAAGGCACCCATAACTATTCGAAAGGACCACATAAATCCCAAATATTTAGCATCAATGAAAGTCCTATATGATTAACATAGTATCAAGGCCACCAGAATGCTGTGGAGTAGATACAAGTGCAAGGCAGGCATTGATATAATGTGGAATATATGTTGTAAAAAGGCAGTTGTGTACCCTCTGCAGAAACAGAAAAGTTTTAACTAATATCATACTAACAGAATAGCACTATTAAAGGGACCCATGCTCTTTTTAGAGGAACAAAATTTAAGTTTGTTTATGCCTTGCTCAATGCCTCCCGACTCAATTTTTCAATCTAGTCAAAACTCAAACTGCACCACAATATTTTTGACATTTATTATGCTTTAGTCCTAAGTTACCAGTTCCGGTAAGGTGGTACAGCATGTTGTTCTGTGCACACACACCCCGTACGCAACAGGGACCTCCCCTTTTTGCTGTTGGCAATTTTTGTGTCAGATTCTTGCATCATGGTTTTGTTTAGATGAAAGAGGAAGTGAGCTTGAGTTGCGTCTGCCTAGATCAAGGTCACCGGCTCAGGTAAGTAGATCCGGATTGAGTGGGGTTTGATGGATAGAAGAGGAATAACATGGAATGTGAATCAAGAGCTTTCAAAGGGAAACTAGGATAGCGAATTACATCATAGGGAAGTTTCAAGTAAAGTTTGGTGAACATGAATTAAGGGCTCATTTAAAACTTCGGCAAGGAACTGCTCTTCGCAATCAAAATTGACTAAGTGTGACTTACATCCTCAAATTTGGTGTTTGCAACCAAAACAGGAATAAGTGATTATTCCTAAAAACATTCCTAACACTGAACTTTTTGTTGAGAGATGGACCGGCTAGGGACTCGAACCTAGGACCTTCCACACGCTGCTGGAGTGCTCTACTACTGAGCTACTGGCCCCTCTTAGACCAGTCCATCGTCGGTCCGGGTGTGGCTTATTTCCAACACCAACACCCCCCCTTAAGCCACACCTCTCGTGTGCTTGGGGCTCCTAGCCTGGACCTAGCTCTGATACCATGTTGAGACATGGACCAGCTAGGACTCGAACCTAGGACCTTCCATACGCTGCTGGAGTGCTCTACCACTGAGCTACTGGCCCCTCTTAGACCAGTCCATCGTCGGTCCGGGTGTGGCTTATTTCCAACACCAACACCTTTGACCTTCCCCTCCCCAAATTCAGTATTTGTGTGCAAAATCAGAATTTGACTTAATTCAAAAAACTTTCCTAGTATCGAATTTGACCCCAATTTACTTATAGTCTATAGAGCTCTAAAATCGAATTTTAAAAGGATTTGCAACAATAAACACCCAAACTCGGTATGTGCATGCAAAAGGGGATTAATATTAATCCAATAGAGGTTCCTAACACCGAATTTTGGCCCAAGATGGGTAAAGGCGAGTTTTGAATGCACTTTTAAGTGTAACAACCTGAAATTTGATAATTGCAAGCCGAATGGGATTAGCAATAATCCTAAATCACCTCCTAACACCGAATTTATCCCCAAGTTCGGTATTCGTAAGCAAAATAAATTAATTGTGAATCTAAAAATCATTTCAAATGTCGAATTCCAAATTAAAATGATTCAACTTCTGAAAAAACGCAATTTATCGCGACTAAACATTGGCAAAAAGGGGGCCTAATGGGTATAAAGGGCGATTTGAAGCATATCACATAGGAGAAGACATCGCACAAAGCAAAGAGAAAACATCATGCAAGGCAAGGAGAAAGCTACTGAACAAAAAGAAAGGCATCATGCACAAGGAAGCAGAAAAAAGTCACTGAGGGAAACACATCACACCAAAAGAGCCATCGCTGAAGGAAACACACAAAGAACAAACATATCGCATGAAGCCAAGGCAAAGGGAAAATTGCAAAAGAGGAAGACTTTAAGGATCACGGCAGGGTTTTCTTTCCGGATTTTAATGAAGTAATTGTGCCAGGTTCAGTTGCTTCCTTCTTGTCATTTCAGAATCAGCCATTAGGGTTTGTGTATATGGTGTTGCTGAAAATTGTTTTGCAAAAGCCTCAAAATAAAAAACATGGCAACACATTCCCTCCAAAACCCTGTTCAACTGCATTGCCCAGGTCAAAATTGGTCTGAAAAATCAAAATCAATCCAAGAGGGAATTGCATTGTCATCTCTAAAATTCTGTATCTGCATAAAAACCAGAAATAGGGCTTAATCCTAAAAAGTTTCCCACCCCCGAATTTTTTCCCAAAGTTCCCACCATGCCATAAAACATAGATTTGCCTTAATCCAAGATGTGTTCCTAGCTCCAAATTTGATGCCAAAGGTTGTTTATTTGAGATTGATGATCAGATGTTTAAGGGTGTCTCCTTGCATCTATTTCAGCACCTAGAACCAAATGAAAGAAGCAAATCAAGGTGAAAATTTATCCAGAAGTAAATCCTTTCCGTGTTAAGATGCAATACATGGCCCCTGCAATATATATGTTTTTCTCATTAGCGACTAACCTCATGCCTCTTACCTCCCAGGAAATCGATCGCAATTCGCATCCATATGTGCAAGGTAGATGCCTCCTAAGGCAGCAAGCACATCCAAGGCACCTAAAGCAGCAAGTACATCTAAGGCACCCAAAGCAGAGGATAATCACAAAGTAAGCAAGATGAAATATGAGAGAGTGCTGCAAGAATCGAAGAAAACGTGGGAGATACTGATTTTAGACATGTGGATATTCAGCAGTTCAAAGAAATAATGTACGGCCCCAACCCAACGTGGAGGGCCCAGATGATGGTTCGGAGTGGTATCACACAGGCTGCTGATTTTCCCCAAGCAATTTAGAACTATAAGTTGATCATGGAATGCAACAAACACTACATACCCTCAAGGATGGTCTTCGTTAATGAGATGACCATTGCTGATTTCCCGCTTCAGGCTATTGCGGAGGCCTTTGGCATTCCAATTTATGAAGATATGAGAGCTATGCATATGGAGGAGGCACAAGGGCTTTTTAATCAGGATCCGGCCAAATGCAAAAGTAAAATGAATGACAATTGGTATAAGGACAGAAAGCCTCATCATACCAAAATGCCAAAAAAGATCTATAGGAGTGACTTTAATGAAGAATTTGGGGGCATGGTCAATCTCCTCAGCAAGGTCATGGGGTTGCCACAATCATGGGGAAGGCAACCAAGGAGCAGGAGGTTGAAGAATTTTGTGATTCTTCGGATGCAATACTCAAAAGATTGAAGAAAGAAACAGAAGAGAAGGAGATGTATAAGGTTAGAGCTAAACAAGCTGAAAGGTACATACATCACCTGCTTGGACCATTACAGCAGGCAGAAGAATCCTACGTCCCTCCTACCATACTTCCATACTTGCACAACAGACAACGTCTGAATTTGAAGAGATGAGATCCTGTGCCAAGGTAACAAAGGCATGGTTTGAGAAATTAACGACTAAAGGGAATAAAATGCTCAAATAATTGATGGTTTCGCAACAAGGAATGGACCAACATCTTCAATCAATAGAGAATTTCAAAGATCATTTTGCCAACATCAACAAACCAATCAATAGTGCACTTCCCCTTTTGATTGCCTTGGATAAGACCTTCACTAGGATTCCTACTAGCAGGCAAATTACAGAGCCGTATAAACTCAGCACTGTCAAGGAATGGTATCAGGCGTTAACATTTAAAAGGGACATTGTTGTTACTATCGACAACGAATGGAAAGAATGTGAGGATGCCATTGAGTATGTGTTAAAGAAAGCTATTCCATACTCTTCGAGAGTATGATAGGTGATAAGAATCCAGAAATGAACATTGACACGTTGAAAATTGTCTAGAACAACCAGCTTCCGCACAAAAGGGTCCCATTCTCTTAAGGTGACATGGAAACTACCACTAGACTATGTGTTGTGATCTATGTTACTCCGAGTTTCTGGGACGAGGGGACGGGGAAACAGGTTTCTGGGACGTTTTTTTTTCCTCGGAACAAGGGACGGCAGGGGACGGCTATATATATATATGAAATCTGAAATTTATATAACATTGTAACACAATAAACATTCATCATAGAAACATAATAACATTTATAAATTAGAGTCTTGGTTCTAATTCCAAATACTCTTGCAAGTTGTTGCTTCTTAAAAAAAAAATCTTTTCTTCAAACCCTAGGTGAAGTTGAGCGATAAAAATCATAGGTCACACTTCATAATCCTTTTTTCCTTGCTCAGACCAAGATCAAAAAAGTTAAAAACCCTTTCAGCTTTAACCAGTATTTTTCTTCCCTGAGCGCTACCGTGAAAGCTCCTCCCATCCAAGCTAATGTTTTTATTTTTTTGTTTTGGGAATGACTTGTGATATTGATATCATATAGTATATCGATATAATATTCTATGGAATTCAACAGCGAAATGGAAACCAGAAAATGTGAAATTAAAAAAATTTAAAAAATTTAATCACTTACTGAGTTTGTAAATTATTATATTATTTAATATTTATTAATAATTATTAATTATTAAAAATAAAAAAATTACTGGCTTTCTATCAGCAATCAGGGATTTTCTTTTAAAAATTTTAATTGCTTTCTTTAATAATAATTTCTAATGGAAGCATCTAGAAATTTTTTAAAAAAAATTATAAAAAAAAATTGTTTTTTAATTGTCCGTACAGCCGAAAACTGCCATCCGTCCCCGCCACGGCTAGGGGACGGCTTGGGCGTCCCCTACCGTCCTGGGGACGGTCAATGGTCCCCAAAAAAAAGGTTGACCATTTCCAAGTTTCCGCGACAGTTTCCGAAAATTTTTGGGGATCGAGGACAGATTGGAAACATTTCCGGTCACCCCCAAGTCCCCGAAATAGTTTTTGTTTTTGGAACGTGTGCCTTTAGGCCAGAAACGCATTTCTGGGTAACACTGGTTGTGATGCATGCGTATGATACCAACAATATAGATTGGAATAAGCAAATGAAGGTCAGCAGAATAGAGGCTAATCGGTATAGGTTTGACACCACTTTTGTGCCTCAAGCCAGAACTGAGAGCAGTCCTAAAGTTTGAGGAATATGTATAGGCAGAACGTACAGCTGGCAAAGATATATGGAAAGAATATTTGATTGATGGAGAGGATTTTTTATTGTAAGAGAAATGTCAATTTTTGGCTAAAATGAAATTAAAAAAATACAAAGCCAAAAGTTAATTATTTCTCCAGCTAGAAATTTTGTCTTTTTGTGTCTTGGGAGTGGTGAACTTTTGTCTTTTCATGGGTAGTTGGAAGGTAATTAGGATTTGAAGTAAATTCTTAAATGAGGTTGTTGTAGTCTCTAGGAGATGAATCTAGGCCATTGAAACAGATTTAATCCAGGCCATTCATCCAAAACCTAAAAGATATAAAAGGGCATGCCCTCTTTCATTTTGGCAAGAAGTTTTTTAGGAATCGTTGCAGAAACTCTAGCGAAATTAATGAATAAGTCATTGATGTGGTGATCCCTGTGTTGTTCTCTGTGAGTGCATGGTTCATATTTCTTCAACTTATTTATTTTATTTCAAAACAGGTTAATATGAATTGATTTCTGAATCAATATTTGATGAAACCCTGTTCATACCATTGGGGATTAGCTAACTGTTAATTTTTGTGCATGGTTAGTCTGAACGTTTTTAAGCTTTAGTTCAATTGCTGAATATATGTACTGGATTGCATTGTATTTTGGGTTCAATATATATATATTGGTGATCTGAAAATCTATTTGCTCCATTGAAGATTGCATCAGCGTTTAATTAGTTGTGCTTTTCTGGCAAAGTGAAGTTTGCTTTCGAGGGTTTTTGCCTATTGATTTAGGAACTGTTTCATTAGGTTATTAGCTTTCTACACCCTTGTCTTTTGATACTTCTTTTAAAATCAATTTCAGAAGTTGTTTATAAAGCATCATGTATCCTGAAAATCTGATGTTTAAAAGGTCCTAAACCCAGAGAAGTCGTCTGTAGTTGTGATTGTAAAAAAATTTATCCAAAAAGCAGACACATAGGTCCCCTCATGATTAACAGCAAATCACATTACTACTGGGTATCCAAAGTTTAGTCAAGACCTGACACTAGAAACCTTGAGGTTATCTTGTTTGGACAGTCGAAAGGCATACAAGATTTCCTTAATTAAGAGAGAATAGGGTGTACTCTGTGAATTTTATTCTGTGTTAACAGAAGTGCAAACTTCGCTATCAACACAGCAGAAAAAATTATGCACACACACACACACACATATACATATATGCTAAGTCACAAGGTTTGAATTCGAATTCAACGGCCATGAAATTCGGATAAAATTCGACGAGAAAAATTCGAAAAAAAAAAATCGGATAAAATTCGCCTTATATAATTTTGTTTATTTTTTAAATATATGTATACTTCTAATAAATTCGACTAGCTGATGAAGCAGTTGCAGAGTGCGACCCAGCAGTTGCAGAGAATACCCGCAAATCGCGACCAAGCAGTTGCAGATACAGAGAATACCCGCGACCCAGCAGTTGCAGTCTTGCAGATACAAAGAATAGCAGCGCTTTATAGAGAAAATCCACCGAAAATCTTTAAAAAAAACCCTAAATGCTTTTCAGAAACCTAGAAAAACGCAAATTGACGTCATGGCCGTATGAATTTATGGCCGAATTTGAACGAATTTTTCATAGAAGTTTGGAATTCAATAAAAATCAAGCTTCATCCTTGAAAATCCCCGATTTCTATGACTTAGCATATATGTATATATAGATATATATGTACATAGATATGTATGTATATATGTACATATGTGTGTAGATACACACACATATATATATATCAGTGGTACTCATAATTGCTAATAAAAGGAAAAATTATATTCCTCGTTATTTTCAAAAAAGAGAACTCGTAAATTTATAATTTAGTGATTTCTCAGATGTCAATGCACAATGAAAATTACAATCAATATTTAATAATCTTCATATTGCTCTTCATCAAAAGCATCAAAGTCAACATTTGGTTCAATTTCACTTGAACCACAATGAGTACAAAGCCACTTCCACTAGCCATATACAATACAAGCTACCTCATCTAAAGATATTTTTTGGCAAGTTGTGCAACAATAACATCTAAGTCAACACACTCGAGTTAGATCCAAATTCCTCATCAACCCTTCAATGTAATCAAATTTCTTACATGACAAGAGATCCACTAACTAGTGGGATTCTACGAGTGGAGACTCCAATGGGATTGAGGGGCAGCATCCCTCATGGGAGTTTGGGGGCAACACCCCCAGTGGAGTCAAGGGGCAGTGCCACTCACGTGGTAGGGGGATAACACCCCTCACATATTCCCTACTGCAATACAAGGCGGGGTCAAAGGGCTAAATTATGTATGCAAGAACTCTTTTGTTTATAAAAATGCTTTAAAAAATAACTTTTTTCTGTTTTTGTTTTGGCAGTGGCAGCCCTTGGTTCCCCCTATGTTCGTCTTGGTTCAGCACAGGTTTGCCTAGGGTGGTCCCTCTCGAGGTGCCTGGGAGGGAGCCTTGGGCAAACCCAATGGCGAACCAGCCCAAAATCTGGACCTGAACCGTACCCATACAGGTAAAAGGGTTTTTCAAAGGAACCTGACAGCATAGCTTTAGTCAAATCAGATATATTTCAATAATTCTTGTGAATAATAATTACATTTTAACACACTCACTTTAAAACAGTTATTTAATAAAAATGCAAACTTCTTCAAAAAATGCATTTATTTTTTAAAATTGTAATATAACCTAAGTTTCCGGCACGGGTATGGGTACGTGGGTATGGTATGCCGGTACGGCAATTTTTTGGGGGGAGTTTGGGTACGCCCGTACAAAAAGATATAAAAATCATAAATATATATATACATATATGCAGCCCAAAAAGTAGAAACAAAAATTAAATTTAGAATCCTAAATAATTAAACAATAGATTATAAATGATAAATATTTAAATTTAATTTAAAATGAAAGTGAAATTATTATAATTATGAAAGTAACCTATAACAACATTTAAATATTTACAAACTTCTAAATTACACAATAATTAAAATATTCATATTTAAAATAATAATAATACAAATCAAAATTAATATGATTTGTATTATTATTATTTTAAATATGAATATTTTAATTATTGTGTAATTTAGAAGTTTGTAAATATTTAAATGTTGTTATAGGTTACTTTCATAATTATAATAATTTCACTTTCATTTTAAATTAAATTTAAATATTTATCATTTATAATCTATTGTTTAATTATTTAGGATTCTAAATTTAATTTTTGTTTCTACTTTTTAGGCTGCATATATGTATATATATTTATGATTTTTATATCTTTTTCTACTTTTTAGGCTGCATATATGTATATATAATAATAATTTTGATTTGTATTATTATTATTTTAAATATAAATATTTTAACTAGCAAAATAGTTTTATATATATTTAAATATGAAAATAGTTTTACAATATGATTTTAAATAAAAACAAACAAATAAAAATATGATTTTAATAGACAAATATAATTTTAATTTTTAAATATAAACAAACAAAAGTCAAAACTATAGAAAAGAATTAATTTTTTTTATTTCATACCTTGCCCGCTCTCTGTCATCGCTGGTCGAAGGAATGGTCGTCGCTCTCTGCCTGCCATCACACCGCTTTTTTGCCATCGTGCCTCCTCTGTGTCCTCGCTGGTCGAAGGAATGGTTTTCACTGTGCGTCTGTGCTCGTGGTTTCCTCTCTGCCTGCCGTTTTCACTCTGTGTCATGCATGGTTTCCTCTGTGCTCCGCAGAAGACATGCATTTTTAACTTTTGTTTTAGGGTTTAAACGACCCAATACGTCGGGAATCGTGGCTCAAAAGGCGGATTCGTTTGAGGAGGAAAAAATCAGAACCCTGTTTGAATCCACAGGGATTCCAGGTCGAATCCGAAACAGATAGGTATTGTACCCGGATTTGGGGGAAAAATCTGACATTCCGGTAACTTAGAATATAACAAATAGATGTGCAGAAATAAATGGCAATTCCGAAAAATAATACAGTTGCTAAAGGAAAGCAAGCTCTACACAAGGGTTTTGTGTTGCCTGCTGTTCGGAAGGACAAGACAGGAAGTGGGCTGAGCAGCAAGAGATGGAATGTGCAACTAGGGTTTCATTTGCATAGGAAAGTTTGTGCCCCTGTTGTTGCAAAGGAGGCTGCGCTGGTGGTCAAGGGGATCTTTCCAAGGTGTAACGATGTGGCTAACCCTTTCTGATACCTATGGTGACAATTGCAAAAAATCTGTTGTTATAAGTGAAAGCCTCCTTTGCTCCTCCTCTTGTCTATCTCCCATTTGTTAAGGCAGTTCCTTCCTGTACAACTTGGGCAGGGCAGGTTAAAGAGCCAATACATTTCCTCTGGTTCGCCCTCCTGAGGAAGTCAAGCAAGTTAAGAATTTTGCTCCGGTTTTCGAATCACAACATACTGCTGATTCTTTTCTTTTAGAGGATATCCCTGTTTGTTCTCCTATTCCTCTCTGGAACTATTGTTTGGATCAGATACTGATACTGTTATTGAACAAATGGTAAGCAGCCCTATTATTTGCCACTTCATGGGAAGGAGACTGACCTTAATGGATATTTATTGATGGATGGAAGAATCTTGGCCCCCTATCACTGATCCATCTATATCCTTGCTCTCCAGAGGTTTTTTGGGGTTAAAATTTAAATCCCAGGTGGATCATGAGTTTGTATGGATAAATGGTCCCTGTTTTTTCGCAAAAGGATCTTCATGTGTCTGTGGCACCACTTCTTTAATCCAGCAGATGTGGATTTTTCACGAGTTTGGTTTTGGATCAGATTTTATAACTTCTCCCTGGTTATGTGAAATGTGGGTCTGTTGAAGCTTCTTGTGCAACAGATTGAAGAATTCATCAATATTGATCCAAATTCAGAAGATTTGTAGAATTGTTTTATCAGAGTCTGTGTGTGAGTTAATCTTTCCAAGCCCCTTTTACACTCCATTTATATTCGATAAGCATACATCCCCTTGATTCAATCTATAAATTATGAAGGGCTTATTTTTCACTACTTTCACTGTAATCAGATGGGACTCTTCGAGAGTGACTGAAACTTTCCCAAGGCTTCCTCCCCTTTAGACTATTACAACTTCAAAAGTGGATTCCAAACATTGGTAAACAGGACTTAGATTTCATTTGGAGAAACCATGGTCAATTCATGACAGATCAAACTAAGGATGCCCAAATTTCTTCTTCAAAGGATGACAACAAAGCGCACATGAATGTGGTATTTCCAAACTGCAGGCCACTTTGTGCGAGTTTCCTATCAAGCAAAGAGGAAGCAAAGGATCTAGATTCTTTGGATCTTGACTATTTTGAGGATTACCCTCATCCACCAAAGATAATCTTACTATTTCACAATCCAAGTGTCATAGACAAAAATGAACTGCAGACCAAAAGTAAACTGTGGGTGGAAGTCTAAAAAATGAAAAGAAAAGGGAGGATGTTAAGATTGGACATCAGGTTTCTATTAACATTTCCCCATGATTTGGACTCCACGTTTGTGATTGAGGATGAAGGGTTGCAAGATGGAGAAAGTTTACCTTAATTTTCTCCAAAGGAGGACTGTACTATGTCTATGAAACATGTTGGCTCCCTCTTCCATCTTTAGATTCTCTTTCCATTCCAACCAAGAAGCAAAAGGATAGAAAAAATAAAGCTAGGCATCTATGTTTACAAACCAAGGGGTCAACTGGCTTGGGCTCACGATGGACAAAGGAGGCTCTCCTCTCTAGAAATGGAAGTAGGCTGCCTTTGACATGATCGTAGATTGTTTTCCTCTTTGAAAGGTGTTTGGGATTATCAATAGGCATCCTTGATTTTTGCAACTGTTGAATCTTCTCAAAGGATGCTTGTAATCCATTTTCACTCAACTAACCCTGTTACGAGAGGGAACATTAAGTTGTAATGAAGTTGTTTCCTCTCTTTATTTTTTGTCATAAATGAGGACCCCAATAAATTCCCTCAGATTACCAATAATAAAAAATGTACTTACTTTTATACATCTACTAGAAATTAGAAATAATGTGAACATGTCTGTTTCTTTATTTTAATTTACTCCTAAAATGTACTAATATTGAGATACCTTATTTTCTAGGAGATTTCACCCTATGGTGTAAACTAAAGTCATACTCATCCTTTGATGAATACTTTCCATAAATAGTCATTTTTTCTATGAACTTGCACTCATGTATGCTAGCAACAATAACATAGCAAGAAAACAAATAAAGTACACAGGTACATCAAAGCAAGTTGCTATTGGGCAGGAGAATGCTAAGACATCACCTTCAAGACTTGCACCCAAAGTCATGCTTTTGGATTGGTAAAACTTGATCTTAATGATTTAGAATATTAAATTCAGATGTAGGCTAGTTGTTTGTTTTTCTCTTCGGAAGATCATTTACAAATATACTGCTCATATGTGCATTTGTGTGAAACTAATAGAAGCTCTTGGGAGCACTTATTAGAGACTAATACATGCTATTTGTGAGCTCACACACTAGAAATCACCCAAGGAAGACTAATTTGTTAGAGTAATTAGGACACTTTATCTTTACTTACGTCCTTTAATTACCTTTTCACTTAAGCTAAACTTAGATGCTTTTTTATCTAGAATTATGTTTTTCTCTCTTAAGTTTAGTTAGTGATACTTTAGCTATAGTAGAGCTTTATTTAGCTCCTCTTTGTTTTTCTTTAGTTCTCCTAATTTTAGGATTAGGGCATCTCTTGCTTTCAATAAAGCAAGCCTTTATGCATTGTAGTCAATATTCTTGTGTACAATAATACAGAATTCTCAAGCTGTTATGGAACATATTATCTTTGCTTGATCTCTTTTGTGTAACGGGTGTTTTTCTTGTAGATGATTCTTGGCTCTTGTGGTTGTATCATCAACTTCTACATGGTAGCAAAGCTCAATATTTGCTCCCACATAATATCAAAGCAGATCTACTATGTTCCTATCCATATTCTTGAGGGATCCAACCTTGAGTAATTTTTCTGTGCACATCACACTCAAACGGAGGTTACCATCCATTTGCTGAAATTTTCCATTTTCAAAAAGTTTCCATTTTTTAAAGTTTTTCATTTTTCGAAAATTTCCATTTTTGAAAGCTTTCGTTTTTTAAAATTTTCCATTTTTGGAAAGTCTCCATTTTCAAAAATTAAGCCCTAATTGACATGCAATTGGTTCTTTGGCCATAACTTGCTCATATGGAGTTGAAATTGTACAAAAGAGATATCGTCCAAAAGCTGGTTCTGGCACCAATTCAGTGGTGCTGGTTATGTTGTCAAATTATGCTCCTATTTTTCACACCAAGCATCCAAAGTCATCTCTTCAATTTAGCTTTTAGGGGCCATCTCTTGCACATCCAGACTTCATTTTTTGAACACCAAACATCATTGAAAAGCTCGTTCAGTGCTCTATTCAAATCTACAACCATATTTTTCAGATTTTGCCCCAGGCACATTTTATGCAGATTTTTGTGTTTTCACTATCTGGTCAATTATGTGGATGTTCTAGCACCTGGAATGGATCTGTTTGTTGGAGAGGGTTGCATTTGATGTGCTTTACGTGTATTAAAGTTTATGGTATCTGATTATTTCATCTGAGGTATCATGGGATTATCTATTCATCCTTTTGTTATTATCCTGGCAAAGGGCAATTAAGAGTCTTGGCGACATGGCATCCAAACACATCTCAAGTGGCTAGATATTTTGGCTTATTTGTATGGACTCGTACTTGAACCAGTCACTCCAAGAGGTAGATCAGCTTGGGATAATATCATAGACCATGTTATAGTGTGATTTGTTCTAGTGTTGATCATGACACTATGTGTGCTATATCGGACCTTGAGTGTCCAGCGCACTTTGGACTAGACTCTGGGAGATGCATGGAGACCCTCATATCTCTCCATTCCTAGATGATCTTGCAATAGATTGTCTCCTTCCCCTTGCACATGGAGATTGTATGCCCTTGGATAATGATACTTTAGAGGAGCTTGTGTATATCATAGGTCTTGCATGTTTTGATGGATCGGAAGCCTATCTTTATGTTCCTACTCCTCACATTGAGATCCCATCTCAATCATCTTCATATTTTTTTGTTCCTGATGACTTTGGTATTGGCACATGCATGGCCCTTCTTGATTCTGTGCAGCAAGACATTGTTCTTCCAAACACGGCTGCTTGGGATTCGTATCTACCAAACATATCATCCTTGTTTATAGTCTCTCATACTACAAATTTGGAGGATTATTTGAGAACATTAATCTCCTCCTTGTTGTCAACCTCATCGGTGTTGTCAACCCATCTTCATCACCCATGAAGCTTGTTCATCAATTTCTGCAGAGTCCTAAAGTGTCACCCAATACATTGATTGGGTATGTACCTAATTGGTTTGTGGCATCATCATCTATCATGAACATAACGACATGTGAGCATTTTCCAAAGGCACACACAATTCAGATTTGGATTCCTACATATTCCTTTTTATGGGAGTGGATTTTTATATCTCCAGTGGATTTATTTCTTCCTAAGGGGAGAAATGTTGTTTGTAGGCAGTGGATCATGTTCTGTCTTCAAACTTTCATCATTAGCACAGGAGCTACTTCTTCATTGTTGGGATTCCTATCCTCATTTTCTCTCTCTTATGGGGGGGAGGAGGGGGTGTGGGGTGGGCGAACATTCATTGTACTATTGTGACAAAAGCAATCCTTGGGGGCTCACATTGTCCTTTCCTTCTTTTACTAGTGCATTTATTGTATTTTCTCTCGAGGAGTTTTTCTCCTTTTCTCCGATTGTGAGAGTTGCACTGCTTTACATTGGTTTGTCCATGAGTACTTGATTGGGCCTTCATTGTCAAGACTCATTCATGCATGCATTCATATTAGCTCTTTAGCTTATCCTTAAGTTAATCCTAACAGGGGGTGTTGAAGTAATTAAGACAATTTACCTTATCATTTATTAATTAGGTCCTTTAGTTAATTTTTCACTTAAGCTAAACTTAGGTGCTTTTTTATCTAGAGTTATGTTTTTCTAGCTTAAGTTCACTTAGTGATACTTTAGTTTAGTGTAGTTCAGCTTTATATAGGTCCTCTTTGTTTTTCTTTAGTTCTCCTAATTTTCGGATTAAGGCATCTCTTGCTTTCTATAAAGCAAGCCTTTATGCATTGTAATCAATATTCTTGTGTGTAATAATATAGAATTCTCAAGTTGTTATGGAGCATATAATCTTTGCTTGATCTATTTTGTGTGATAGGTGCTTTGCTTGCAGATGATTCTTGGCTCGTGTGGTTATATCAACAACCTCTACATGGCATCAGAGCTCAATCTTTGCTCCTACACACTTTATTTAGAATCCACATCCACATTCGAAGCCAACTATGGAAGACCAAGAGTCACCACTTAGAATTCCACATTTGATATTCCTATAGGGATTTGAACTTGGGACTCAACAAGGAGAACTCAATGCTTCAACCAATTACGCTCAACCCCTTGGACTATAGCCTAATCTAGATAACACAAAGGGCAACATGGCAAGAACTTGTCGAGTTTAATCCACAACGAATGATCACTAGGAAAACTCGCGAACGAATTTGAGCGAAAAACTCACCGGACATTGCTAAAACCCAGGTCACGTCAAAAGGTGATTAAAAAAAGGTTGTAAAAACGTGATTTCTGCTCTTTAAAACCCCCAATGCCCCTCCCACTTTGCACAACATTGGCAATGCTCTTGCATCGTAGTGAGAAGAACTAGAAAGGTTTTTTGGTGAATTTGGAAGGCAAATTTGAAGCACAAGTTAGTAAATTGTTTTTTCTTTTCTTTTCAAGCATTTTACTTCATTTTGGCTGCAAAATCTAGCATCAAGGCTAAAAAATCATCATTTGCCAAAACTAAGTAGTATTTTTAGCATTTTAATTCCGAAAAATTGGATTCATCACCATTTTTTATCATTTTTTAAATAAATTGACTATTTTTGCATACACAAGTGTTTTTTTTATTTTAACCATTTTTTTGGAATAACATGTTTAGATTATATTAAATTTTTACTGTTTTAAACTAATTTATATCAATTTAAACCAATTTTATGCTGAATATAAGTGATTTATGTTAAAATTTGATTAATATTTTTATTATTAAAATTAAATTTGTTGTGCTTTCACTTTGTATGTGTAGGTTAAATACATCAAACAATGGCAAATAAAGAAGCTTTTAAATTAGGTTCAGGCTCAAGCTTGTGCTCTCTCCAACCAATGCCACTGTCAGTTACAGGGGCTCATCCTACTAAAGCTACAAACCCTATGTGGAAATATGTTGTACAAGGACTGATACCCAAGATAGTTGTTTGCATGAGATGCACAAACTTATATCATGGAAGCATAAATCACCTCAAATACCAAGCCCTATATCAACATCACTAGAGAGATAAAAAGAGAAATGAATGTCGACCTTGTATTGATAGAAGGGAAAAACTTACAAAGGGAGAAGACAAGGGCAGCCATAGCAAGATCCAAACCTAGTGGTCATGGTCCTTGAGTGCAAGCAGAATTAGATGAAGATATACCATGTCAAGGCATAGTGATCTCACTTCGTGGTCCACACATCCAAAGCAACCGTCCTTCACTTCATCTACTTCAAGTACAGTGCCAACACCTACACCTACACGCATACCACAAAGCTTATTTGTGCCCAAAAACACACCTTAAGCATACCCATCAGTAGAAGCTACGGGGTGGAATAGGGACATCCATGAACATGCAAATAAGGCATGCGCTGATTTTTGGGACTTAAACAACATTCCTTCTAACGTGGCAAGCAACCCTTAATGAGAGAATTCAGTAACTACAATAACAGCTGCGAGAAAATGCTACAAGGCACCTTCCCATAAAGACTCATGTGGGAGTTTGGTTAATTTATGCTATTTTATAGTAATTTATGTTGAATTTTAGGCTAGATTTAAGTTGATTAATTTATAGTAACTTATGTTGAATTTAGGCTATTTTTTGTGTTTAAAAATTAAAATTTTGTACTTTCACTTTGTACTTGTAGATTGCTCAGAAATGCAACCAAAGCGGAAAAGCTAATAGTGGAAGAACAAAAGAAGCCATGGAGAAAATTTGGTTGCACTATTCTTTCATATGAGTGGACAGATGGCAAAAACCACAATTGGTATACTCACCGAGTACTCGGCGGTTTTGAAAAACTCACGAGTTTTTTTGCTCAGCGAGTATTTATGTCATTAACTCGCCAAGATTTTGGCGAGTTTTCGGCAAAAACTCAACTGCATAAAAAAAAGAGGCCCAAACACGTCAAAAATTATCTAAATTTTTTTTCAAGTCAATCTCATTTTCTTCATCAGAATATATACATGAAATATAACATTTAAGTATAAGAAAGAAAAAAGACATATACTTTAAGTTATATTTCATGTATATATTGGCAGGATGTTTAAGAGTGGTTCAGATCTCTAGGAGTTATAATGCAAATTCTAAGTTTTAGAAGATCTTTTAAATTATCAGACTTTGTCAAATTTCAGTAATCAGTAGGCTCCTATCAGCATTCTCTCGCTCTCTCTATCTCACTCACTTTATCTGTCCTGAATTTCAAACCTATCTATCTCCCTATCACTCTTCCTCTATCCCCTCTCTCTACCACTCTCTATCTCACTCTCTCCTCTCTCCCCCAAGATCTAGACCTATCTCTCTACCCCTCTCTCACCCGTAGACCCATGCGAGGGGTGCTACCCTCAACCTAATTTTGGTGAGGTGGAGAAGCCACCTCGGACTCCTAGGACTAGACCCTCTAGTTCTATCTCTCCCCTAGTTTTCACTAGAGCTGGGAAGACGGAGATGTAAAATGTTTTGATGTAGTATTTACTTTTGGGAACAATTTGCTATTTCATTTTGTTTCAGCCTATCAGCCATCAGCATTCCACAAGAGGATGCCATTTTGTACCCAATTTGCATTTAAATCAATCAAATATATCTAGACTCAGCTTGTTTCTTTAGTGTACTTATTTATTGATTCATTGGAAGCATCCATAGAAGCAATAGTCTGCAAAAAATCGCGATTATACCCAATTAATCTTGAATCTTGGAGCTAGCCGATTTATACCCCAAAAAAATCCCAATTCATGAAAAAATCGTTGTGTAATATCCCCTGCTGTTATAAGACTGTAATGTGTAGGGAATATTGTCAAACAGTTGTCTGATAACCTGCAATCTGCTGTTCTAGTTTTCAGACTGAATAACTTGCGTGTTATGCAGTTTTGGACAGCTACTATAATTCTGCACGTTATGCAGTTTTCCTCTGGTTTGCTTGATACCAAAGAGGTTTTCAATGTGATTTGTTTTCATGAATTTGAACATATAAATGTAGAGGCTAACCACATGAAGAAATGCCAAGCTAATGCAAGAACAAAACAACATCGACAGCTGACGACATTTTCACAAACAACTGACACACATCTTATAAGCTGGAAACAAAGACATATTACATCAATTATATGGCACCAAATCTGAACCCCTTTATTGAATGCATTTCCAATTTCCACATTACCAAGCTTCGTGGTTTAAAGCATACAATATATATATAAATATCAGACTATAGACGCCCTCTTACTGCAGCATATTAAGAAATAAATGGCAATGTAAACAACTATCATTGACAATAGGAACCTGATTACAAAGAGCCCCAATATCGTGGCTGAAGAAGTAAGCAATATCCACTGAAGAGAATCCTTCTTAAGATCAAATCGAAGCTTATAACTAGCCGCCCCTGTTTTGATATACTTCAGGCAGGAACAAATTATTGGCAGCCTCCATGAACCCCTTCAAGCATCAAAAACCCTCAATATTCCCTCACAATGGGAGCGCTCTAGTTAAAAGACGAAATCGATGCTCCAATAGGCCCCTGTGAATAAAATCGTGGTATTCCTGTGGCTGATTTGATGACTGCGTTTTAGCTTCAGAATTTGGTAGATGCAGATCGGCAAATAGATGAAAACTTCTGATCACCCAAAATGTCTCCCAGCTCCCCTAATTCGAACTTAGCAAAAATTAGCTGTAATAACCAAAATCGTAGTGTCTCCCTGGCTGGTGGAAAGTCTGAAAACTACTGAGATACAAACTCAGAAAAAGTAATCACAATCAGCATTTGAGATAGCAAAAATCACTGTAAACACCAATGCCGAATGCTTCCAATGTTGTCCAATCGAACCCAAGCACAAATTTGGCCTTTGGCTACCAATGAAGCCCAAATGAAAGGACTGATTTGTCCTTCCCAACCTGCAACCCTTCAGTGGGTCTTTCACCACCTCAGTTATGCTATCAATGGGGGTTTCCATTCCCAAAGACAAATAGATCAACCACAGAAACCTTTGGCTCCACAAGTTAGTCACAAAGAAGAGATGTAAAATAATGGATGATAAAATGAGACTCCTCCCCTATTTATTCTTTTTCATACATGAATCGGCCTCCCTTCTAGAAGATTCCTTTATAATAAAATAATATTTATTTGCTCCCCTTTAAATAATTAATAATTGCACTTTAGGAAATATTAAGATATTATTATAATATAAAGTGCACACATGACATCATATGTGAGAACACATTATCTCACCATAAAACCATGTAAAATAATATGTGAAGCCACAAATAACTGCCAAGACAACCCTCTCATCAACTCCTTGGCCTACGAGGGTCAAATAATAGGCCAAACTCCGCGGATGTCTGAATATTAGGGAGAAGGGGACATTACACATTGACCCAACTTTCAATGATTTTTTGCATTTAAATCACATTATAAACATGTTAAAAACCCAAGGAAAATGCATGAAATTACTGAATTGCTTAGAAATAGGGTTGATCCGAGACGAAATCAAAGTCAATGTGGAATCAACATTGAAAAAGTTTGTTATTTTGTCCATGTTTGGGGGGTTCATCATTCCCCACAGTTTACTTGTTCAAACCGACAAGCTCAACGACCCAACAAAGGCAAAAAGCTCGCAAGCTCAATGGCCCAACAGGCGCTTGAACCTAGGTGGGTGCCTCACCAATGGAGTGTTTCTACCACAACACTAAACATCCAAAGACATATTTAATATATATAGATATAGATATATGATTCTTAACTTATAATTGATATAGTTAATATTTGCTCAAAGAAAGACATACAATTCATTATGTGAGCAATATATCTAAAGTGCTCCATGACATAAATATGAATGACAACAAACAAGCTTACATAGTTGTAATAAAAGAGCCTCCAACATACAATCAATAAAATTTGTCTCTACCTAAAATAGTAGTTGCAAGCTAGGTATTGCCAAAACCAGTGGCTTGCTAATCTTTTACTTCACCTAAATAAAAGCCTTTTGTTTAATTTTATAAATGCCTTTTGTTTAATTTTACCCCATATAAAAGACTTACCAATTGCCATCAAGGAATATAAAGCATTGCAACTGTGGAATATGATTTGATAAGCTTTCTCAAATATTGAATTAACCCTAGAAAACTCCCTGCCTCAATCAAAATGAATGTCTTGGATCACTTCAAAATGGCTTCCACTTTTACTAGATTCCTAACAATATATGGATCTTTGTCTGATAAATTTTGATCTCAACTACTTCATAGACTTAGACAACTAATTGGTGTATTTGGTGACTGCCCTTTTAAAAAGTTAAATGAATATTTGCCTATGTAATCAGCAATATGAATATAAACAACAAAAATCTATTTTTTACAGTTCATGGATTAAATTCAATTTTATTTACTCCCTATATCTCTATGCTATGGAAATGCCCTTAAGTTTTAAAAAAAGTAGTTTGTGTCTATTTTTCTACAATTTTTTACGATTTTTTAAAATCCAAATTTTTATCCATTTTTTCAAAAAATACTATACTTTTGCTTTGCCGATGTTCTCCCCAAACGTTTTTTGTTACTATGATATAAAGCATTGCAATTCTGGAATATGATTTGATAAGCTTTCTAAAATATTGAATTAACCCTACAAAACTCCTTGCCTCAATCACAATGAAATTCTTGGATCACTTCAAAATGGTTTCCACTTTTAATATTTGTCTATTAACTTTTGATCTCATTTACTTCATAGACTTAGTTAATATTTGATCTCAGACTTAGACAGCTATTTGGTGTATTTGGTGACTGCCCTCTTAAAAAGTTAACTGAATATTTGCCTATGTAATCAGTAATATGAATATAAACAACAAAAAATTATTTTCTACAATTCATGGGTTAAACTCTATTTTATTTGCTCTTTATATCTCTATGCTATGAAAATGCCCTTAAGTTATTTAGAAAAATAGTTTTTGTCTCTTTTTCTACAATTTTTTATGTTTTTTTTAAATCCCAATTTTTTCACGATTTTTTCAAAAAATCTTATACTATTGGTTTGCTGATGTTTTCCCCAAACGATTTTTGCTACTATGGATGCATCTCCTCATTGAATTTTGCAAAAAAATGCATTTCTATTAAATTTAAGCAATTTTTTAAGTTGCCGAGTTTTTTTGGGGGGCCATGGCGAGCTCTTGCTTTTGGCGAGTAGTTCAACTATGGCAAAAACCACACCATTATCAATTTTTTTGTAGCTTTTTAAATGGCGAGGTGATATTTTTTAAGTCACTTGATGCCTCTAACAAAGTCAAAAATGCAAAAACACTATGTCTAATATTGGAGAAAGTTGTCATGGAGATGGGCATAAAGATTGTGGTACAAAGCATAACTAATAATGCGATAGCATATGTGGAGGCTGAAAGATTGCTCCACGACAAGCATCAAACACTCTTTTGGACACCTTGCACAATACATTGCCTTGACCTTCTTTAATTGGACATAGGCAAACTTGATTGGATGAGATTGGTTGTCGATGATGCAAGAAGCATAACAAAATTTATCTACAATCACCCCTACATTCTTCAGTTGATGAAAGATCACACCCAAGGGAAAGAGTTGGTGAGATCAAATGTCACGAGGTTTGCAATAATTTTTCTAACATTGCAAAGAATTATTTGGTTTGTTGACTTTTTTGAAACAGATGTTTGTGAGTCAAGCATGGATAGACTCATCATACTCAAAGAAGCTTGAAGGAGAGGGGGTCACAAGCATAGTCTTTGACAACCTTTTTGCACAAAAAGCTACAAAGATTGTGAAGGTAACCCCAAAACTTTCATTTTAAATTCAAATTGAATATTTTATTTTTTAATTTAAGATTTTCATTATAAATTTGTAACTTCAATCTTTTTGAATTTGTACATTGTAGGTGTATGAGCCCTTGGTTAGAGTTCTTTGTTTGGTAGATGGGGATCCAAACCCAATGAAATATATTTACGAGGCCTAGGATAGAATGAAAGAGTCCATCTGAAATTATTACTAGAGAGATAGCCTCAAATTTGATCCCATTTGGGAGATCACTAACCGAAGGTCGAACAATCAACTCCACCAACCCATCCATACGTAGCAAGGTACTTCCTCAAACCCCATTTTTTCTATTCAAATAGCTTCTCAGATCTTGATGGAGAGGTTATGCCTCACGACATGCATTTAGAGGACAACACCTCAAGTTGAGGTGAGAGACCTCATTACTCAAGAATTGCACAGTTACAAGGCTAGAAGGGCTAGGCTCTTTTTTTCAAAGCTAGCTACTCGAGAAAGAACCACTCAAACACCAAGCAATAAAATTTGGAGTCTTTATGTCACATGCATCTTACAAGTTACAAATTTCAGATTTACAACTATTGATTATTAAATAATATATGCATTGACATTGCTTTCTAACTCTTCAATATTTTATTTTGTAGATTCTTGGTGAGTAGACTGGGATGCAAATACCCCAAATCTCCAAAGATTTTCCCTCCGCATTTTGTGCCAACCTTGTAGTGCATCCAGTTATGAGCACAAGTGGAGCTTGTTTGAAGCCTTCCACACGAAAAAGAGGAACAAATTAGTTCAAAAACACCTCCATGACATTGTCTTTGTACAATACAACCTTCGGCTTCACAAAAGAAGGATAGAGAACAAATCAAAGGAGCTCATTGATTTGGATGAAATTGATCCTTATAGCAATTGGATAGGGGCGTGATGAGGAAGCCATTGGAGGAAGTGGGTGCAACAGGAGATATAGGATTGGATGACATTGATAAGATTGGGGAATCATTGCCATCTACTAGCAAGATAGAGGTCGATCCACAGCCTTCTATGCCAAGCGAGGAGCCATAGAAAACTCCAAGGATTAGAACCTTAACCTCTCCCCAGGTTTTCACTAGATTAGGGAGGAGGAAGATGTAAAATGTTGTATTTTCATTTTGTAATATGTAATTTATGAATTATTAAGATGATTTCCGAAGGCAATCATCATAATATCATAAAAGTTGTCAGCTATCTATTGTGTCAACCATCAAATTTTCGCATGATGATGTGATTTTGTACTCAATTTGAATTCAAATTAATCAAATTTAAAATCACTTTTGTACTCATTTAAGCACTCATTGGATACATCTTGTCATTGAATTTTGCAAATGAATTGTGTTTCTAAAGAAATTTAAGCAATTTTTTAAGTTGTCGAGTTTTTGCCAAGTCTAAGTCTACCAACTATGGACTAGGTAATATACTAACCATGTCTTAGTATCCATTTATTTTGACATATCTTTATATAAAATGTGAGATTATTTTAAAATATCTATTTATTATTTGAACCGTTTTACAAATATCATAACATATTTTCTCATTGGCAGGATTTATTGAACTTTGTATATGCCATATTCAAACTCAAACCAAGCAACTTAATTTGTATGTGCATCAACATCACATCAATAAAGAAACGGCCTCCTAAGGCAACCCAGTCTATATAAATGGGAAGGGAGTATCCAAGTTGGACCATGCTATGGTCAAATGGCTACCACCAGCCAGGAGTGGATAGAAGATGAACTTCATGGGGCCTCCAAAGGAAACACAGTGCTTAATCAGAGCTCGGGATGGATCTTGCTATCAATAACCTCATCATTTGTTGCAAAAGGTACAAATAATTGTAATGTCCCTTTCTCAAGCACAATCTGATTATGGACAATTAGCCTATTTTTCAAGTGTTTTCGTAAGCTAATTGGTAAGGGAGAACTTCAAAGTTCTTGGGGGGAACAAGTTCATTTTTGCAAGGTTGTTGTTCATGACAATGAGTTCAGATGGTTATATGGAGCCTCTTGATGCTTTCAGAATCAATTTCCAACCTTTTGGGAGCTCTCCAAACTTCTTAGAGGAGCGGGCTATTATTAGTAAGTATCATGTTGGTATGATCAGAATTTGATTTAATTTCATTTCAATGCTTTCTGCAACTTGGGTATATTAATTTAATTTTTCACTTAAGTTGTCTAATGTCGAATTATTAAAGAAAAACAGCTTAGTCTAATAATTCATTATAAAGGTGTTTTAAGTGAGCTTCAAAAGTTGGACACCTAGGGAAAGGGGCCTTTTACACGTGATAGAATATTACTAGTTTTCAAAATGGTCTTTGTGAGGGAAAAGGAAATTATTATATTTTAAAATTGGTTATTTCCCTCTAGAGAAGTTATAAAAGAAGGTTGTGGGCTCATTTGCGAGGTTAACTTGAAGTGTTAATTGCTTTGCTGATAGAGAGAAACTAAGTTCTTCCATAGTTTCTTGAGGATGAAAACCCTCTTGAGATCTCTAGTTTTGAGGACAAAAATCCCCCTAGCTAGTTGGTGTGAATTCATCTAGAAATCACCAGCAGGCTGCAAAGAAGATTTCTAATTTTGGGTTGCAAGTATGAAGATTTATGCTCTCTTTTCAGTCGAGAAGATTTGACTTTGTTTGCTAAATGTTTTCAAAGATTTTGAAGTGTTGTTGGGGCGATTTAGAAAGTCTTCTAGCTGGCCGTACACCTTTGTCAGGCTGTAAGCCTTGCCCGGCTGTACCATCATGCTGATTGATTGAGGTGATTTCCTTTTTAATTTACTGCTATTGTTTGAGTCGTCAAACCATTCCTTGCAAGCTGTACCAGTGAACAAGGGCAGAATTCTAGATTTATGAGTCATAAAACATTATGTGGGCCGTACCTGCCAGAAATGGGGCCATGTGATTCCTAGAGTGAAGTACTTAAGTTCAAGAGCTCAAAACCCCCTAGTTGGAGGCGCCTTGGGTTATTATTGTTGTTTTATGTTGCTTGGAGGTGAACTTTGCTCATTTCAATGGAGCCTTCACGAATTTTCTAAGTGCTGTATTTGCTGTTGCAGTTATAACAGCAGCTTAAAATCCTAACAACTATATTAGATCTGCAATCATTCATATGGTGCATGTGGGTATTTGATTCGGAGTAGTTTGAAGTGCACTTTGGCTGTTGTTTTGGTGTTGGGAATGTTCTTCTCATTTTTGAAGTGTTGAATCAGCGTTTTAGAGTGTTTGCCAAGTGCTCCATTCATATCAGACCTGATCAGATCATTGTTAGCAGGTAAAAAGGGTGTCATCAGACATTCACCAGCACTGTACTTCATTCATACAAGGCATCTAGTTGTTGTTTCATAGATGAGTTGATTGGTTCATGATTTATTATTATTTTTGAGTATTACAGCAGTTTGTCTATATCAGTACTTCATATCAACAGTTAATCGGATCTTCTTCAATGGTGTTTATAATGCATATGAACTAACCTTGTAAAGTTTTGGATTGTCATAGTGCTAAAGCGCTAATATTTCTATGCATTTTATTTTGTAAACACTGGATAGTAGTGGGTTTGATCTTTGCTTATTGCTGATGTACTTATTCCACTGAACAAGTGGTGATATTGTAATTATCACTCACCACTGAATAAGTGGAAGAGTCATTTTGTTTCCCACTGAATAACTGGAGATTTTGTATTCGCTCACCATTGAATAAGTGGAGGTTTTGTATTCACTTACCACTGAATAAGTGGAAGAAGCTTGTTTTCATTTTCAGTATTGCATAAGCATTCCACTAAATAAGTGATATTGGCTGGCTTGTCACCCAATGCATTTCCTTTTAGTTGTAGCATTTCAATTTAATTGTATAATCCAAAACACCATATTTTCTCCCCTTGCCCATTTCGAGAATTGGGTGATCAGAAAATGGTGTTACCTCGTCATTCGTCCCTCATAACAAGAGTGAATCGCCTTGCAAAAATTTTAGTTGAGTCCTTGTCTTGTTAAAAATTCGTTGGTTCAATCCCCAATCCGCTTCTAAATCATTTCTAAATCCTTGGCATTACGTTTCAATGGTCTGTTTGAACATCATGAACCCCTCGAACCATCTTGAACAGAGTTCACAGTGTTCATTTAGGTACTGCAGGTTCTAAGTTGTGTCTAAGACATTTTCAGGCTAACATTCATATCAAGTTTTTTGCAGCAGCTCTATTTCACGGTCACGGATGATGTTTCATATACTCTTTCTCCAAACTGTGAACCGTTTGAACCTAGTTCAAACAAGTCAGTGATATTCAAACTGTTCGATGAAATTCAAGGTTCAAGCTCTGTAGGTCTGATTTTATGACAATCATATAGACCCGCACACAGTAGCACATATCTTTTTACTCAGGCATTATTTTTGAAATCGCTCCGGTCAAAATGGAGAAAACTAGGTTTCGACCAACATATCCAAAATTGAGAATGATCTAATGGTGCAAACAAAAGTTATGGGCCCCTCACCGAGACAGATTTTGACTGTCACAAATATTTTCAGTCCGCCCAGCATAATGAATATTTTTATTTTGAGTTAAAATATTCAAGTGCCACCGGTCCAAATATTCTTATAAACTTTAGAGAATTATATTTCTAATGTTTATAAACATTTGATGTTATAAATAAGATTAATGGGGGAAAGTGAAAAGCATAAGTTAAAAAATATTTCAAGATTCAGTTATAAAACTGAATAATGATCTCATGTAGCTATTTATTGCGAAAGAATTGAGGGAGGCGGGGTTCTTCTTTTTCTTTTCTTCCAGCAGCCTGTGGGGGAGGGAGAGTAGATTTTTATTTGTAAGGGAGGAGTTGAAGCTTTTCTAAGAAATGCTTTGTACAAAAAAATATCAATTTTTGAGTTGATTTTCAAACATGAATAGAATGCAGATGATATCTTCAATCTTTGTGTTGCTGATATTCTTCTCATGACTGTAGTTGGACTTTGAGCCTTTGCAGTTGTTTATTAATGTCTTTTCTGTTATAATCAATTGTGTATGTGGACTTATTACAAGTCTGTGTGCTTGAAAGTAAGCCATATTGGAGCAACAACTTTCTTTGTTAGTTTTTAGTCCAAATGCTATCCATAAGTGCAGAAAATTAACCTTTGATTTAATGGTCTTCATTTATATCTGTTTTGTAAGTCTTTGGCATTCATTTTAATGGCTATGGATGAATGTTATTTTCCTTTATTGCTTTCTGGTTAAAAGCATATCAGCAATTTAATTCCTTGTAAATCTTCTAAGAGGGAGTTGTACCTCTCAATTCAGAGGAAGATTATCACTTCAATGATAATCTATCCAACTGTTAGTACTTGTTGTCCTTCATTCTGGGCATTTTGAGTTTATTTGTATAGTTATCTTCGAAGGACAAATCTGTTCACTAACAAATTTTTGGCGACTCTGTTGGGGATTCGAAATCAAAGACTAGTGCATTTTGTTTCCTCAGATTTTTAGATTTATCTCTGTGCAGGAGATTGGCGACTCTGTATATAAACATCATGCTCAAGGCAAGAGCAATGAGAAAAGGGAAAGGGCCAGATCCTTCGATCTTGGAAATTATTGCAATAGATGATAAAGTACTGCATGACTTCTTGGAGCATTACAAAGAAAGTATTTCTCGTGCTGTTAGAAATAATATAAGTGTGGAAGATGATCATGCATCCACTCTTCTATGGAGAAGCCTTTGCATCATATTTCACAAATTGAAAGAATTGAAAGAAAAGACAAGAGTTTTGCAAGTTTATGCAAAGAAAATATTGCAGCTGAAAGAAGAATTAAAATTTGATGATGATGAAGCTCCAGTCATCTCAATTTCATCTCACTCCTACAATTACCTTGTCTTGAATGAGCAAGAAGTTCAACAAGAAACAGTTCAATCTCATGCAAGTCAGACAATGGTAAGTGAGAATAATCAAGACAACATTGGAGAACCTGCGAGCTAGAATGAAAAAGGTTTTTTGAGGTCTTTCTCTTACTTGGAAATGGAAACTTTCAGTTTTGATAGTATGGAAAGTTATCTTGTTCCAAAAAGTATAAAGGATGAAAATTTTCAGATTTACAAGCAACTAGAGTATGAAGCTTTCAAACTTATACATGAAGTTGATGAAAATGATTCTTTATGTTTAAAAGCTTGTGATGAGTCCTTCGTAGAATCATTTCATTTTGACAGTAAAGCAATATTATGCCTTCCTAATGAAGATTGTGTTCACACTAAGGTGGGATCATGTCTTGATAAAGATGTTTCCCATTCTGAAAATCTGATTGAAAAAAAAATTCAGAAGTGAAACAAAATAATGGTCAAACTAATGAAGAGTTGCAGTCCCAAGAACTGTTGACCGGTTTGGATAGTACTTCTCTTTGTGAAGAAGAGATCATAGAGCAGTTCTTGTCATCCATTGAAGAAGGGGATTTCAAGGAGAAGGATTCAAGTATTAATTTATTTCATGCATTAAGTTTGGATAGAGAATTTGCAAATTTAATCTCAGTAAAAGATGTTGAAGTTGTTTCAACTAAGTTGGACACCATGCATGATGAAGTGTCTCTCGATTCCGAGATTAGTTCAAATGCTGAAAATTATTTTAAGAATGATGGTCTTAATAGTGGCGATTGTGAGAATGATGTAGCCTTTTCCCTAGGAATTTCTGAGCATTACTTTTTTCAGCCAGAAATAGAACATTATTTGAGAAGTACTGTGCAGATATTTCTAGAAAATTCAGAAGTTCATGATGAAACATGGCTTTTTGGGCATGAATGTGTATTCACAAAGTTTTTGCATATTGTTAGTTTGGTGTTCAACATCGAAGAAATTACCAGAAGAGCATGATTTTGGGTTGCTTCATTTGAACACAAGCCATTTTTCCGAAAAGGCTCCTTCTTCTCCCAACCGATGGATGGTTTTGTGTAAGAAGTTCTTGGCTCCAGTTCTCATGGTGGGATCTTCCTACCTGTATATTTTTGTAAATAATATTTTTGGTGTGATCTAGATGTAGCTTGTCTTAATTTTCAGCCTTGGTTTAGTGTGGGTTTTGGCTTGTTAGTTTTTCCTTGTTGCCTCCGCCCTCTGCAAGAAGCTCCCTGTGCTTTGTTTTTCTTGACTCTGTTGCCCAATGGCTAGGCACTGATCTTTTCCAAAGACATTCTGGATTCTCCTAGTCCTTTACAGTCCTGGTCCCCAGTCAGAGCCAATGTTACCTTGTCATTTGTCCCTCATAACAAGAGTGAGTCGCCTTGCAAAATTTTTAGTTGACTCCTTGTCTTGTTAAAAATTCGTTGGTTCAATCCCTAAAACGCTTGTAAATCATTTCTAAATCCTTGGCATTACATTTCAATTGTCTGTTTGAATCTCATGAACCCCTCGAACCATCTTGAACAGAGTTCATAGTGTTCATTTAGGTACTGCAGGTTCTATGTTGTGTCTAAGACATTTTCAGGCTAACATTCATATCAAGTTTTTTGCAGCAGCTCTATTTCACGGTCGCGGAAGATGTTTCATATACTCTTTCTCCAGACTGTGAACCGTTTGAACCTAGTTCAAACAGTTCAGTGATGTTCAAACTGTTCGATGAAATTCAAGGTTCAAGCTCTGTAGGTCTGATTTTATGACAATCATATAGACCTGCACACAGTAGCACATATCTTTTTACTCAGGCATTATTTTTGAAATCGCTCCGGTCAGAATGGAGAAAACAAGGTTTCGACCAACATATCCAAAATTGAGAATGATCTAACGGTGCAAACAAAAGTTATGGGCCCCACACCGAGACAGATTTTGACTGTCACAAATATTTTCAGTCCGCCCAGCATAATGAATATTTTTATTTTGAGTTAAAATATTCAAGTGCCACCTGTCCAAATATTCTTATAAGCTTTAGAGAATTATATTTCTAATGTTTATAAACATTTGATGTTATAAATAAGATTAATGGGGGAAAGTGAAAAGCATAAGTTAAAAAGTATTTCAAGATTCAGTTATAAAACTGAATAATGATCTCATGTAGTTATTTATTGCGAAAGAATTGAGGGAGGCGGGGTTCTTCTTTTTCTTTTCTTCCAGCAGCCTGTGGGGGAGGGAGAGTAGATTTTTATTTGTAAGGGAGGAGTTGAAGCTTTTCTAAGCAATGCTTTGTACAAAAAAATATCAATCTTTGAGTTGATTTTCAAACATGAAATGAATGCAGATGATATCTTCAATCTTTGTGTTGCTGATATTCTTCTCATGACTGTAGCTGGACTTTGAGCCTTTGCAGTTGTTTATTAATGTCTTTTCTATTATAATCAATTGTGTATGTGGATTTTTTACAAGTCTGTGTGCTTGAAAGTAAGCCATATTGGAGCAGCGACTTTCTCTGTTAGTTTTTAGTCCAAATGCTATCCATAAGTGCAGAAAATTAAACTTTGATTTAATGGTCTTCATTTATATCTGTTTTGTAAGTCTTTGGCATTCATTTTCATGGCTATGGATGAATGTTATTTTCCTTTATTGCTTTCAGGTTAAAAAGCATATCAGCAATTTAATTCCTTGTAAATCTTCTAAGAGGGAGTTGTACCTCTCAATTCAGAGGAAGATTATCACTTCAATGATAATCTATCCAACTGTTAGTACTTGTTGTCCTTCATTCTGGGCATTTTGAGTTTATTTGTATAGTTATCTTCAAAGGACAAATCTGTTCACTAACAAATGGAAAGGTTATTGCATTGTATCTTATTTTCAGTTAAAGTAAATTTCAAAAAATACTAGGGGTGTTTATTACAATAATGAAATGGAAAAATGGAGGATGCTAGAAAGCCTTAAGCTGGCACCTGATTGAGGTTCCCTTTGCCGGAGATAGAAGGCATTTCAGTGACCATCATCTCTGCAATGAAGAAGACCATACACCTGGCCAAAGCTGAATGCAATTATAAAAGATACTACAGATTTCGCCTCGAGAACCCTATAGAGAAGCTCTGCCCATTGCTTTAGGCAACTAATCACCCTTTGCACCTTCTAGCCAATGCAAGAACTACCCCAGGTCTCTTTTCCCTCATCTTTGACATAGGGCCAACCAAGTAGGCAAGTTTGGCTAACCTTATTTCTAAGGATTTGTCTGTGGGGCTACAAAATCCCAAATCCAAAAGGGAAAAAAATATCAATAAGGCAATTCAATAGTGCATTTATGGAGCCAATGGCCCTTGAACAGCAAGATGGGGTGTTCCACAGGTGGTGGCTCTAGCTCAATTGACCTCAACAAGAAAGGGGTTTGTGGCAGCCACCATATGCCTTCCTCACTTATAACCCATTCCACAGAGACTCCAAGCACAAACTATTTATGATGCCTTCCCTATGTACAAAAATCTCATTGACAGGTTAGTGTCTAACATGAGGATTCACAAGCTATTCCATATTGTGGATATGGTAGACACGGAGTTTAAGGGTCATTCTAGGTGATGAGGTACTTTCAGACACGCCAATACTGAAGCAAATGAGCTCCTTCATAAGAGATTTCTTTCTTTTGTACTTGGTGCAAAAAAATTTGTATAGGCGAGTTTTAGGGTGGATTGCAAAGCTCCTTGTCAGAAGCGAGTTCATACTAGATGATGCAGTATTGTCACTACTAAGGGAGACCCACTGCCACATGTAATCTCCAACAGTGCATCCATCTCACCCTTCGTCTTTGACTGCATATCCCAAATCCATCCAGATTGTGGAAGAAGGTTTGGTGTAATGTCCCTACTATTTAGAGATCATTAACCTGCAAAACAGATTGTTAGAACATAACAAACACACACACACACACACACACACACACATATATATATAAGTAATCTAAATTGCAATCTAACTTCAATGCTTAATTAACATAATCATAATTTTCATCTAATAAAAAAGGATACAATGCCATACGTAAGTATGTCCTTAGGCGGCCGTGAGGCTCGCCTTCTTGGAATCCCTTGTCCCAAGCCCTCCAGGAAATCGAAGATGAGTTTGAATCCTGTCTTGGGTGTAACCTCTTACACCCAAGCCATCCAAGGAGGACCCTTGTCTATTCCTTGCCTTGGGTGATGCCTTCATCATCCAAGACCTCAGAGGGGATCGGCCCGACCTTTGAGTCCTATCTTGGGTATAACCTCTTATACCCAAGCCAACCAAGGAAGACCCTTGCCTTTTCCTTGTCTTGGGTGATGCCTCCATCATCCAAGTCCTCAAGGGGAATTGACCAGATCCTTCTCTTCTTGGTTGAGTTTTAGTCAACCAAGCCATACATTTGCATAATAGTTTCAGTTCATAAACTATCGCTTGTGTTAACATGAATTCTTAATGTATTCTTTAATTAATATATATATCAATATGATTTTCCATCTTTTACATATGCATTACATTTCTTAAAACACCTTTGTATTCATAATCCTTCTTAATATGCAAACTTATGTATACAACAATTGACAAGATTATATCTTTTACCTATTTTTAATGACTAGTGAATATTATACATTAATATATAAATATTCACTAGACTACAATTAACATCACCTATTAACGAACCTTACCCATTACTCATTAACTAATATTAACAAATATAAATGAACCTTACAATTAACATCACCTATTAATATTAGTAATAATGACATTTCATATACTATACTTATATTGTTTAATATAAGGAGGAACTCTGTTTCTTACCTTTCTTCCGCAGTCTGCTCTCCCTTACCTTTTCTCCGCAGTCCGCTCCCCTCCTCCCTTCCCTGCCCTTAAGTCCTTACCGCTGCCTCCTTTATAACCCGTGAGGGGTTGTGCCCCTCCACGGGCCCCTTCCGCATGAAGGGGTGCAGGGGTAATCATAGCCTAGGCTGCAGTTACCTACGCACCACTTCGTGAGGAGGTAACCCAGCCCATTTCGGGATTATCTTTACTATGTTTTATATATTAAATATATTAAATATTATATCTTGTTTCCTTCTTAATATATTAAATATTAATTACATTTCATTTTAAATATTAAAGTACTATATATTATTTCCTTTTAAATATAATAAATATTACATTTCATTTAAATATATTCAATATTACATATCAAAATATATTTAAATATCTTTTCATTTAAGTATATATTAATTATTTAAATAACATTTCTTTTATTAAAACAAATTAAATATATTTCCTTTATTTTTCATAGATTATTATTTTAATTTATTCATTTACAATATCTTTATCCACGCAAGTGATTTTACATCTTGCGATACCGTAGGGGTTATCACATTTGGATAGGCTCTTATAGTCGGAAACCACTCATGAAGGGCTCCAACCTAGAAGACCAACTAGGTACTCCTTGAACATAAATTTGATTCCTTTCAGGCACATTACACCTTAGTTTTGCAGTTTGATAAAGGGCAGAAGTCAACAGAGTGCATATTTTGATATCCTCAATCCCTCCCCTTGCATCTCATCAAGTGCAAGAAGCAGCCAAGGCCCTTACCTCCACACCAGGGGGCCAAAGACCACACACCTTGCCCATACCCTGCCTTCTGTGCCCATCATCCAAGGCAAGGGGCAGGGCCATAGCAATATTGTGGAGCTACTTCATGGTTCAGTTAAATTTCTTCAAGTGAAGGCTTTGATGCATCCTGATAAGTTAGTTGGGAAGGTTTATCATGCCCTGGAAGCCCATGGGATCTCATCAAATGGAACAAACAAAGGGTAGCTCTGTAAGCAGAGCTGGGAAGTAAGAAGATCGCAATTGTGGTGATTAGGTTTCCTTCTCACCATGGATATGGATGCAGACACAGTCATGGCACTAGCAGGAGCCAAGGATTAGGAGGAGCCCTAAAGGAATTGTTGCTAGAACAAAGTTAGTGCAAGCTGAAGATGTGGTGGCAATGGTTGAGGGTACTGCCCAATTGGCTGAAGACAAGGAAAGGGAGTTGGGTGTAAAATACAACAGGGATTTGGTTGGGACATAGTGGAGGACCTTTAGTTTAGCTCCTGGTACCCACCTACTCCCAACATGCCTTCAGATCGATCAAGGTTTTTTATTTTCAAACTATTCCTTGCATATGCTAAATGTAAGCAACTTGTAATAGCTTATAAAAAAAATTATTCTATAGGGGCTATGACCATACCCCCAAGCATTTATCCCCATCAGCTCACTTTTTTTTCAGGCAAGGGTACCTAATAAACTACCCTTATTTATCTACCAAAAAATAGTCACAAGGGGCATCCATAAAGCATAGCACCCCTAAGTGATGTTAGTACTAGAGAATAGATGACAGTTCAAACAACTTGGAGTTATACCTGAGGCATTTGGTCCATAAAATACCTTGTATAAATTTGTGGCATTTTCAGATGCATGGCTGCTTCATTTCTGTTACTACAAAGATTATGCAGTTATGCTTTTCCAAAACAAAATACCGATAAAAAAAACTATTCAAAATTGATCATCCAGATAGTCATATTTGGCTGTAAACTTAGTCCGTCTTAGGTACCCAGTCCATAAACAGAAGATAGACGCATTTCTATTCCCCCTTTCTTATATTCACAATTCTAATTTAAGTAGAGAGCAGAGGTTGTTGCACATAACATATTTCAAAAAGAACTTCGTTGAAACAGCCCCTCACATGATGAGATATACTGCAATCCACCATTTTGTGAAGAGAGAAATGACATGCATTCATAACAATCATCAGGCAAAGATGGAACCAGATGCAGAACACATACAAAAAACAATTATTCAGTAAACTTTGTGGTTCCTTCAAAGACAATCCATGAGCAAGCAAGATACGCACCCCGTTGTCAGACAATGGTTTTAAGGGAGCCTGGTATATCCTAGCAAGCCCAAAATCAGCAATTTTGACTACACCGTGCTCGTCACCATCACCCATAACCTGGAACGAGACAACAACAAAAATTGGCAAAACTGTTGTTTGACTTAACACTACAAGAGGGAACAAAATAAAGAAAATATAAGACCCTTCAATATTAGAAAAGAAGATAAAGAAACAAGTTAATACTACGACTTAAATCCATATTCCAAACCAAGTCAAAAAGCCCATATAAAATGAAATTAAAACTTACCAAGATATTAGATGGCTTAAGGTCACGATGTACAATCCAATTACTGCATCCAATAACTACTGATGAAAGAATTTTCAATGGGGTTTAAAGTAACCAACAACTTTCATAAAGGACAATAAATGTATGTCATCATGAAACAACGAATAAAATTATTGGTCCAATCTAGTAAACAATTTCATTTTGTGCCGTTTAAAAAGAAATAGTCAAGGAATCATGAGAATTAAATACATAATAACAAAAAAAAACTCAATTTCTATAGTTCCTCAGTACTTTAGTGCAGCTGAAGTCTTACCTGTGAAGATAGTTCAAACCATTCAACAACTGCCAAAGCAAGGACTTAACAGTATATTGATAAATACCACGGTTAAGCTTCTCCCGATGATGCCGAATAATTTCCTGCACAACATTATCCCAAATATTGTGAATGATACACTGAAACTTTTCCAAACTTGCATGTCAATTTTGTGTGAGTCGTAACTAGTCCAATTGCTATCCCGAATATGCGCAATTACCAATCGTAATAACAGCTTGATCTATTGCTTAAGCAGGTCTTCAAATTTAAGTTATATATAAAAGTGTTGTCTTCTGAAAAATTAATCTCTGAATGATCCATAACTGATCAGTATCATCCCATGTAATTTTATTGTTCAAATATAAATAAAAAACAAGGGTTCATGTGCTCAGATTTCATTTGAAATTCAGACATATGGAAGCCCAAAAAGAACATGTAACTCCTTAAATATGTATTCTTAGGAAATATATTGGAGAAAATCTGTAATTATCAGAAAAAAGGATGGCTACATGAAAGCATTCAAAAGCCTTAAAACCTATATCTTAAGCAATGATATGGATGTATGGTGATATAATGGGGAATAATAATCCATTGATGACTATGGCATGCCTACTTGCTTATATAATTAGGTACTTTATAGAGTACATTTTGGCCGATGCTCATCATGCAGTCCTTCTCAACCAATGTCTTGGCCCAATTGCATATAGTTGGTCTGAAAGACCCTACAACGATTTGGTTGCATACATATAGTAGTATGAAATCTTGCCCACTATGTATCACATATAGGCCTGGCTTGAACATCTCCCCCAATCTAAATGAAAATCGCGTCTGGAAAAAAATGTGGCACCAAAAATCTGCGGAGTTTGCAGAAAAAACCCCCCCCGAAAATCACGGCCCTCGACTGGAAATCGTAGGAAAGAAAAACGACACTGCAAAAGAAATCTGAAGAAATAAATCCGCCCAAAAAACAAACTCCAGATCGTGCCCTAGAATCCCTGCAAAAAAAAATCGAACCCAACCATGAAACACCAATGATTTTTTCAAAAAAAAAATCCTCAAAAAAAGTTCCAAAAGGGGTTCTACAATTTTTTTTTTAAATTGCCAAACTCTAAAGAAGCCCATCGACCAGCTCTGATACCATGAAAAATTGATTGCTCAAAATAATCGGATTAATTAATTACGAATATACAAGAGTATATAAAGGAATTACAAGACAGTGTTCTAAAAAGAACAAACCATTAATCTAAAGCTTAAAAAAGCTTAAAACTAAAAAGCAAACTATGCATTCTTATAAAAGAAGCAATAGTTGACTAATAACTAACTAAATGACCATTAATAGAACCACAAAAGAAGGTAACTGACTAAAAGAATTAATTATTCTAATAACTTGTCCCTACTTTCCCATATTTTTCTGAGGGGCATTTAATCTTGCATCTTGATGGTTTTGAGAATCATAAGATCATCAACGACACGAACATTGCAGCAAAGTGGACTGCATAAACCTTGAATTGCATGCCTCAAGAGACAATCTTGTAGTCATAAAGTAATGTCTCTATTTCATTATATAAGTGTGGGGCCATAAAGTGAGCTATTCACTTTTGAGTATGTGGGGAAGTGTTAAAGCATTGAATTGTTTTACAAATATTGAATAATAAATAGATCAAAGTTCAAAATACTAGAAACATAGATTTGTAGGTGATATCTTGCAAAATACATGAAATCAACAACTAATATGTGCATATTTTTGCAAATATAACAAAATATGTTAATTTTATTGGGAAAAATTAGCCAGTTAGCAAAAAGTAGCCTCTAAAAATACCCAGTTGAGTACTTGTGATCATGAAGTGGAGTGAGCTATGTAAGTTTCATTAACCCTGAGATTTGAGTTGTTTATACAGCATTAACTAAAGGTGTGTGAAGGAGAGGATCACCTCACATAGTTGATAATTGGATATTCCTATCACAAGAGCTTTCACTGGTAACAATGCTAGAATTTAAGCCCTACCCCACCTAACCATCCCCAAAGCACACATGGGTATGTAAATAAAAAACAAGGATTGAATCATATTTCAACATGTTTCTGTCTTGCACGTTTGAGTTTTAACATTTAACATAATTTGATAACAGCTATATCCTATCTTTATATAGCATAAATATTTTTTAATTGAAAGCTATACTTTCTACCTGCAAAATAGCTAAATCTCGACAAGGTGTCTTTCTTGTATGCGGTGAAGGAAAGAAACTAAATAAATTATTTACATCGTGGTATTGTTATTAGAAAGCATAATATAAAGATGGCAGAACAATGTATGATCAATCATAGAGGGCAATTGCATAAAATCATGTTTTCTTAAAACCTGAGATCGTAACAGCAAATCTCCACTACTGGCCACAAAAGTAGAGAACTTCAACAGATAACATTTCATGAGTTGATTGCTTTAAATAAAAATAGTTCACAAGTTAGCATTAGCAGGTGGTAATCCATCTGTAATAAACTAGAACTCAAAAACACCATGGAATGAGACAATGAATGCAGATGAAATTGGTGTTGTCAATGGTCAATTTTTTGATAGAAAGTTGTCAATCTATTTTTAGAAGCATCGATGAGAGGTCTTCAGCAAGGTGAACCCAGCAAACCCAGCACCAAGAAATTTACAAGATTAGCTGAAAACATAGCAAGTTAAAAGGGACTAAAAACAAAATAATGAGCATCGTTATTTACAAGTGATCCAAAACCAAATGTGAAACAGGGAAAAAATGTTAAGAGGGGAAAAGGTGTAGGCAAGGATAAGGGAGTAAAAAAGAGATGGCCATCCCTTCTCACAACAACCACAGCGTTGCAAGCGATTAAAAAAAAGGACTTCCCTGAGCCAAGTAATTTGTGGGAGAAAAGGATGGAAAATCTTAAACTTAAAGAAAGGAGAAGAAGATTTTCCCATTGAAGCCACTTCTATACTTTGTCTAATTGAAAACCATACCTACAAAGATACAGATAACCACATATTGCTGTGCACTAATACAGAGCCGAAAAACTCAAAATTTAAAAAAAAAATTTAAATGTCACTTACATAAAGGTCATGTTCTGCATAGTCAAATGCCAAGTAAAGAGACATGTCCATATGATTTATGTGCACGTTCACAAGTTTGACAACATTTTCATGAGATAACTCCCTGAGTAGCTGCAACAACAATCAAAAGACAACCTATTAGTGACAAGTGTCAGATTCTTCCAATTGGCAAACACAATTACAATGTAAATGGTAGGTTATCGAATTTGTACATTCCCTTAATCTTTAAAAAAACATAAATACTCGAAACCTTTTATATTTGGTTAATGCTTTTCAACAAAATCATTCTTACAACAAAAACTATATTTCAATATATACAGCTTAAAAGGCTAAAACTTTATATATGTAAAGACAGCAAAAATTTACCATGAGCAAATATACTTTGTCTATACAAAAGAAATATCAGATCAATCTGAAGAAAAAATTGCACCCGAATATGTGCAAGGCTCTATGTGCTCAAGAAAACCTCTTCACTAAAGAAACCAATATGTTAAACCATGTTATAAATATATTTGGCATGATGCTATAGGCTGGTGACCTCTTCTGCGCTCAATAAAACTGATAAATTCTCGTTCACTTGAAGATCACAAGTCGTGATGTATAAAATTAACAGTTTATAATTACCATATATAAACTCTTACCCCAAGAGTTGTCCTATCTCCAAAAAGTTTTCATTTTGAATGGAAATAGCAATAAAATCATCTCTAGAACCTTCGATCAAACCAAGTCTAATTTCTCCTCCAAACCTAATTCAATCCAACCCTCTGGCTTACCTACTGCCTCCATCCCTTACATTGAAGGTGTTTCCCAAAAAAATTCCAAAATCCTACGTAAGAAAGGCCTTCCTTGTGCTTTCAAGCCTTTCTCAACTTTAAAAAAACACATCCCTCCTCTTAAAGACCCTAGGAACATCTATCTTGAGTCTGGCGTATACAAAGTTGTTTGTTCTTGTAGCATCCCCTATATAGGCGAAACTGGTCACTCTTTCAAAACCAGAATGAAAGAGCACAGCGCTGACATCAGACATGAACATGCCCTCAAAACAGCCCTTGCCAACCACTCCTCAACCACCAAGCACCATATTTGCGTAGAAGACACACAAATCTTGTAATGTCCCCTTATGTTATTATTTATGAAGTAGGAACATTCAACTTATAAGAATCAATTGCAAGAGACTTCTTTCCAATTAAGTTGCAAAAAATACACTTAGATTGATACTAATTGGTACCACTTAATAATAATTGTCCAATTGATACCACTTATATTATAGAAATCGTGAATATTAATTGATATATTTAATCGTTGTGTACTATACAAGAAAGATGTGCTGATATTGAAGTCTGCACTTTGGCTATTTCTGAAAGGGCAATGAACATTATGCTGCAAGTGAATTCTTGAAGATTTATAGCCGTTTCTGATTAGACAATGTAATATACATATATATATATATATCCTTGATCGCTTATGGCGATGTGCAATTTGCTGTTCCAGATTTGGCTTTAGAAGTATGCAAAGTATGGGGCTGTTTCCGATATATGTCTGGTTGATGTGTGCACCTGATTATTGGGCCTTTGGCCTGGCTCTCCTTGAGCTCTTCCAAACTGGAATAAGAAACAACATAAAATATAATCGACATCCTTCCTTCCATGAAATGATTGCAAATATATATTTACACAACCGATTGGTTGTGTCTATTGGTGGATAGAGACATGTTCATTTGTTAAGTCATAATCGCACCACCTCAAGATATTAACCAATTATGTTAATTAATGTGATCCTCTATTAAACAGTTTGATCCTTAATACTTCCTTAATCATGCTCAATATCTTTATTAGATCGATAGAGTATGGAGATCACTGTCAAGGTAATCGGTGACCACTGGAACTCGATGGCAATAATATTATCGAATTCCCCTTGGGCAATGATTATCGGTTTGCAAGGATATATCCATGGTCGATCTCTATTATCGGCTTTCTTACTTATTATCACATAACTGGAATGGTGGATAAATATCTTCGGTAGATTATGTATCTGTTATAGGGATTGGATATTCTCATACGAGGATATCGATTCTACTATTTTCTTTTTATCTTTCTTCCAACACCAAGCTGTTGTCATATATTAATATTGTGCATATCTCATCTCAGTCTGATTGCTAATCAGTAATCATATTTCACAGATTCATGTATTGTATCAACTTCATCATGTATAGTCGGACTGTGGATGGATCTGATTATGGTCGTGTGTTTATCATTATGATGATGCACTTCGTCTGTGGATGATCTGCTTATTCCATCAATCGCTTACTTCATGGATGCTTGCAAGTCTTTATTATTTATGATGTGACGCTAACTATTTCATTGCAGGTATACAAAGAACCATCAGTGAAGCTCTTCTCCTTGGTAGTATTTTAAGGTTGACATTCTTCTTGCCTTTATTTTGTTCCAATGGATAAGGAGGCTAGTGATAAGGAAACCGTCTTATTTATAAGACTTCACGGTTTCTAATATTTATTTCTAAACTATAACCACTTAAGGGTTCAGAACTGCCACCCCTGAACATATACTTAATAAAGTTAGCTTAAGATTAAGATGGGGACATCAAAAATCTTGTCTAAATAAGATAACCTCTTTAAGAGAAAATTGAAGGGTGGAACCTAAGTTTCTATTGGCTACCTCTATTAAATAACCTCAGTACCCACGACCACCTCCACTCCTAGCCTTCTCTTCCCTCCTTGCCAGTCCCCGCCTTTCTTTCCTCTTTCTCCTCCTTCCTTGTAGCCACCACCAAGTCTCCCTTTCTCCTCGCATTAATTTCTAATTTTTAATTCTTCTCTCTTTATTTTAGGTCTAATTTAATCTTCTCACTTATCTTCTTAGGTATCCCATTCTTTCCCTTTGAGCTTTGTGAGTTTGTCATTATTAATAATTAATAAGGTATTATTATTAGATACGTTATATTTAATAAGACAACATTAATTAGATAAGAAATCATTAATAAGATATTATTAATGATTTCTTATCTTATTAATGATTTCTTATCCAATTAACGTTGTCTTATTTTGTTAAAACACTTTTTGATTTTTTCTTTGATATTTAGGAATTTTTGTTTTTTATTTCAGTTTAAACACACACGTCATTATAATTTCTAATACCTCATTATGATTTCTTTCCTAATAATGTTATCTTTTCTTACTTTTCTTTTCTAATTATATGCATGAATATGTATATGATATCTTATCTATTTTTTGTGGTCTTAATTTTGATTAATTTCTTTGATTTTAAATCTTTGTTCTCTTGCTTTTATTTTTATTTTTATTTCTTCTTGTATTTTTATCTTTGGTTTCTTATCTTTCTTATTTAGGTAGCTATTCTTTTTATTGTCTTATTAATCTCAATATGTTTCCTCCTTTTGCTTTTACCTCCTTAGGTTAATTTATCTTCCATGTTCTCACTTTGTTAATTTATTAGGGCTATTGTATCTTTGTTGGCGGTTTTTAATTTTTATTATTTGTATCTTTTTCTTACTTTTGTTTGATTGTCTTATTGAGTGGTTTTTTCATTTTTCCCACCTTTTCTCTTTATTCTTATTTTGCTTTCTTATTTATTTATTTCTCTATTTTCTTAGCATTTGTTGTTCTATCGTCTCTTATTTTATTTTTTATTATTTTTTTATTATTTCTTACTAACATAGCCTTTTTAATTTCTTTTAGTTCTCATTTTGTTTCCTCCTTTTGTTTTATAGATTATTTATCTTCTTAGGTTTCCTATTATATTATTGATTTTTATGAATATTATTTCCTTTTATTATTACTTCAACCTTGAACTGTGTGCAACTGCATACTTCACACCAGTACCCCTCCCTTCTCTTTTTAACCAGCCTTACTCTGCAAGCTATCGTTTTTCTCATTAACTGTTCTCTTTCATCTGACAATGGTTCATGGAGTGTGACCCGAAACATTGATGCAAAAATTCTTACACAGTTGAATCCAGAAATCAATTAATCAACAGCATCTACTATGGAAATCTAATAAATTTAATTACCAGATATGCTCAAGTCCAGTGAACAGTCAAGCTCATTCATGTGCTACAGAATATTTATTTAGAGCCATGCAAGCTAGTCTATATGGTATTTCATGCTTACATGATACCATGCCTACAAATTGAATGGTAATCCTGTTACCAGTAAAACATTACTTGATGAGAAGGTTAGAAAACCATAAAATGTCACAGAAAATGCAGTATTGAATAAGCTACAATATCAACCCTCAATCCTTGTGGCCTTCAATAACAACGGAGCATCAACTGACACCTCAAGTAGGCCCAACCAACCCTCAATCCTTGTGGCCTTCACTCTCCCTTGAGTGTCTAGTGTTGTCGCCTATTCTGTTGGAATGGCCATTGGTGGTATGTCAGCTCCTAGCATGAGTATGACTGGGACAATCACCTCTACTAAAGATGAAATAGTCACCAATGTTGGTATGCCTGTTGGGAATGGCACAACCGAGAATGTGGTCGGTGGAGATGGGATGAATGAGAACATGGTCTTGGCTACTAGAATGGCTTCCTCTACCTCCACATGTGATGATACATCTATTGCCACCAAGACCTCCCCAAGAGTAGCCATGTCGGGGGTGGTCATCTTTGTACATGATAACTCAACAGCCTCGTAGTCGCCACTCCATGCCAGTTGTTCATGTTGCCTCCTTTTTTTCAGCAGTTTTGCTCTTGTCTAAGCCGCCTCTTCATCACCCATCTAGACTCCCAGCTTTGTCCAACAAAATACTGTCATCCATGTAGGATCTAACTGTCCAACTAACTAGAATCTTCCCCAAGCATCTGGACGCACTTGCGTGTGTATGGCATCAAGTAGTAACCCAATGGCATGTTAGGTCAAGTAGAAGGCTTTGTGCCTTAGTTGCATAAACTCGCGTATCTACTTAAATAATTCTCGTGCCCAATTGTACACCTTGCTAATGCTCAAACCCTACATATAATCTATCATCCAAAACATGAAGTCTAATGAGTAAATAACCCCCATCAACCTGCATTTCATGAGGTCTAGTATGCATCGTCATTCAACTGTGGCAAGGAAAGTCTTCTTGAGTCCTCGGCTCCCAGAACTCCTGATGCTATCCCTTTGCTCCTATGTCAAGTCCTTCTTGCACATGTGCTTGATGGAGTTTTCCCTAAGTTGGTGAGAAACCTTGGCAAGTTTCCCTATGGAGCTCCCCATCGAGGTTATGTCAAATACTACTGTGAAATCCATGGACCTGTAAGAGAGTGATTTGCTGCCCTCTGTAGTTAATGGCAGATTGGCGAGTAACTCTATTGTATTGTACCACCATTACATGCAAATACTGTTTGAAGTCACTCAAGTTGAAAAACGTAAGTTGCACTGCTTTATCTACCTAGGCATGGCAAAGTACAACCTTCAACACATGATCATCCTGCACACTTAGCCACCAACTTCAACACTCTCCTCCCATCAAGTTCTCCCATACTAATGAATTTATTGTAAAGATGTCATCACCTTTTGGCTATCCTGCTACAACCTAAGGCTAAAAAGGTATCTTTCCCTTACTGCTACTCGATATCACCATTTTCCTGTGCAACTTACTCTGTGTGTTTGCCTTATGTATTTTAATGTGTCAAATGGGGATCTTGAAACCGTTATTATACTTCACCTAAAGATTTGACGACTTCAATTCTTTTCCTAATGAGTTGGTGTATGACTCAAGTCTCTCTCTTCTGAACTACAAAATCTTTCTACTCCACACACTATATGGTACACTCCCTAGGTCATACAGTTTAGTTTTCCTTGCGCAGTGCTCTGAATTTTCTATTCCATGTTGCGCATCCTCTGTGACGTACAATATAGTCTTCCCAACCTTCTTGTACGTAGTACCCTCAAGGTTTGCAACTCTTATCTCATTGTACGATACTCCTTTGTGCAAATATACATGGTGGTGTCATACACATAGTACTTACTCCCCCCTTTGTACGATATGATGATTGTGTACCCTTCCTCTTGCACATGACCTTACGGTATCCTTCCTTTGTGTGTGTTGTACACTCTCCTCCCTTCGTCATGCAAATTGTTGTCCTTGTTGTCATATGATAGGGTCTCTTTGGCATCATACAATGGGTTCCTTCCTGCCAACTTTGATCTTACTCTCACCAAGTTTATTCTTGGCACTTTTTTCTCAAGAAGAAAAAATGAATCCTTCTTTTTGATCTATAGGTGCCCTTTTTACTTTCTATGAGCATTTTAATCAAGTATCTTAGTATGCTCACTTTATAAAATATTTTTCCCTCCTAATATTTTCCACTTTTTTAATATTTCCCCCTTTTAATTTTTCAATACTTCTTTTTCCCATCTCCTTTAATTTTTGCTTTTTATTTTTTTCACTTCCTTCATAATTCATTTTTCTATTTCTCCTCTTTCCTCGTCTGCCAGTCTAACTTTCACTTCCAAGGCATAGCTCTGCCAACAAGTGTGTAGAGGCCTCTTATAGCAATCATCTTTACAAGTGCCTCAATATTCTAGATCAAAAATTTTGTCGAGCAGAGGAGCAGGTCCCATTCCTTTGTAACTCCCATCAATATATCGTGCACCATACAGTTGACATCACATAGCCTCTTCATCATTGACCTTTGGTGGGCTCGTCGAGTTTGGTATTACTCGTCAAAGTGAATTTGATGTTGGTAGTGGCGAAGGTTCCATGTTAATCTTGAGGCAATACTTGATGATGTCTTCATTATGTCCATCATGCTCACAAACGAACCAATCATTCACCTTTATGATGGCTTTTAAACACGAGCCATTCTCTTCCCAGTACTCATCAAGATCAATATCCTCCTCTAGGTCATTTTCAAGTTTCACCTCCTGTGTAGCTTGGTCCTCCCTCTTCCTCTCAACTTCTTCATCTATATCATACGTCAAGAATCTATGGCGCTCGCCTTCATATGGTGCAATTAGTCTCTAGCTTGAGACATGTCTCCACATTGTCGGCATTCCAAAGATAGCATTCATCAAATGTTTATGTATTCTTGGCACAACAATGCCTTCAACGTGCTTCCTTACAAGTCTCTCTTCGACCACTTTCATGCATCCTCCCTCTGCCCAATCCTCTTCTGGCACAAAACTTTTCTCCATTATCATTGGGTCTTCCTCCAGTGTTTAGTCCCTTCCTACTGTCCAGTCTCCCTTGGTCGCAGTGCCCAATATGTTGATGTCCACAATATGTCCTCTTCTCTCCCGGTATACTTTTAATTTTGATCCATTGATAAAGTCTCATATCAACATGTAATCCAGAGTTGCCAACTTAATTGTGCCATTCTTGCCAACTTCTCTGACTTTAAAGGGTCCCAACCACCGAACTTTGAACTTCCCAGATTTAATCCTGTTACGACTGTTATGCTTCAAAACTAACTGCCCTAGCCGAAAGTTCATTCTCCAAAGACGTTTGTCATGCTAGTACTTTCGTCATTGTTGCATGGTTTTGGCTGCCCATTGTGCAATTACCCTACATTCATCCAACATGTTCAAGGTGAATAGTCATTCCTTCAAGCTCTAGGTGTCACCAAGACAATTCTCAACGGCAATACTCAAGCTACGAACCACGTACTCGGTGAGGACTACTACTTCTTGCACATACATCAACTAGACAATGTGTGCCCCCTTGTCAACTTGCATGTCATATGGTAGGCCCATAGTACAGTTGGTAGTCTTTCCTCCCAATCTTCTTCTTCGATATTGCATGACTTGTCAATGACCAAAACCAGCACCTTGTTCATTGACTCTGCCTAGCCATTTGTTCTCAGGTAGTACAAACTAGACAGATTGTGAAAATTTTTGAATTTTGTCATCATCAGCCAAATGACATGATTGGCAAAGTGTACTCCCCAGTCACTCATTTTTGTAAAGGAATGTCACACCATGTGACTATATGCTCATAGATAAACCTCAACGTACTCATGGTTGTTTGATAGTGCTCTTACCTCCGCCTACTTCGTAAGATACTCGATGGCTACCACAATGTATCTACATTTGTGTACTTGGTTGACCTTCAAGGGACCAATGAAGTCTAGGCCCCACCTCTAAAAGTGTTCTTGTGGCTGCAAGGGGCACAACATGTAGTCCCTCTTAAAAGGTTTGTTGGTTCTTTAACAAGTGTCACATCCAACCACCCACTCTAGGGCATTTGTGTGTACCATCGACCACCAGAAACCAACCAATAGAACTTTACATGTTGTAGCATCTGATCCCATGTGACCCCCAACCAGGCCTTCATGTGCTTCCTTCAACACTTTGGGTATCTCTTCCTACATGACACGTCTTCTCAACACATGGTTTGGTCCCATTTTATATAGCAAACCATTTATAAGCTTAAAAATTTTACTCTTTAGAGCCAAATTCCACTCACGTGGTGGCATCTCCCTCAAAAAAGTAGAGGTGGACAAATACTTTCCAATGCTCTTGCACCATGGTGGCAGGGTTGCAATCTAGAATAGATGAGCATCCAAAAAGTCCTTGTCTCCTAACTAGATTCTTGACAATTGATCAGCAATGACATGGCTTTTCCCCTATCTACATTAATTGTAAGCATTAACTCCTACAACAGGAGCAACCATCTACGTACCCGTCCCTAAATGATCAGCTTGTTCACCAAGTCAATGAGGGCTTGATGGTCCACATAGAATGCGAATGGCATTGCCAATAGGTTATGACAGAAATTCTGCATAGAGTACATTCCCAATGCCTCCATTTTGCTCGTACTATAGTTCTCCTCTACCTTTGAGTGTAGCCGACTAGCGAAGAACAGCATATGATCCAGCCCTTGTGATCCCACTTGAGCAAGTGTAGCCTTGATGGCATAATTTGAGGCATCTACATGTATGTGGAACTACTATTCCAATTTGTGTACTCTAGGATAGGTGCACTAACTAATCTTGACTTGAGTTCACTGAAGGCCTTTTGTGAATGGTTGTCCCTTCCTTGTCAACACATCCAATAGGGAGAAATTAGGGCAAGTTACATAGCCACATAGTCTACAAGGCAGGACTAGAGACTGATCTAGAAGAAATGTGGTCGGTGGGATTGATTGTTCCCCCTGAGTAAAGAGCACTTGTGTGCTTCTTGTCTTTGAATTGTATGGGCATCCTTTGATTGAATATCCCAATACCTAACAGATGTCGTAGGACAACTTCCTTGGACAATTGGTTTATATGTGCCCATCTACTTTACAGTCGATGCATCACAGTTCCTTGCTTTCCTTAGAACTCTATTTCTCGACCTTCAATTCCTTCATCATATGCATAATGTCTCACCATTGGGCTTGGACAATTTTTGATTCTTCATCACTACTATCCTCCATACTCTCATCATCATCTATCTTTTGTTTTCCCTAAGAGGATGTTTTGTATTCACTCCCAATGTCCATCACTCAATTATAAGCATTGGTGTACAATGAGGAAGGCACCACTTTCATTTTCTTATGTAGCAAGGGAATCAAACCCTCAATAAACCACCTCTTCTTCAACCCGTCAACTAGCTGACTCTCCAACTTCACTAGCAACTCCTTGGGCCTACAATTTTAAGCTTGTACATTCTCATGCTTTCCTTATTTGGTGTTATAGATTTCAGCAACAATTTCATTATCATCTCTCAAGAGTTTAAACTTCACCTCAAATGCTTTCTTCAACGCTTCCCAAGATTTTGTGGATTCATCCTCTAGCTCCAAGTACCAATTAATGGCTATTCCCCGTAGTGTTGCAGGAAATGCACTCGACTAATAATCATTATCTGACTAAATGCCTGCTATCCAAATAGTTTTGCAAGTCTTATGGTGCCTTATCGGATCATCTGATCCATTTCTCATAAACTTAAGAAGTTTCTACCTATCAACATTTGGGCTTGCTAGAGGAGTCACCATCCTTCTCGGTCAGTATGTACCCTGTGCCTTGGACCCGGTTAAACTATTTTTCTCTCGACGTTTTGTTGCTTCACTTGCATTTGCGGCCACGTCTAAGTCCTCTACACATCCACCCTCAGTGTCCCTTGCACCTTGGTTAACTTCCTCTTCGTTCATAGACTCTCTCCTCCCTGGGTCTTCAGCCCAATGCCCCCTATTCTCAATCTTTTGATATGGATAGTTGCTCTATGCATTGTAAATTACTCTCAAGAATATCATTAACCTCATTCTCAAGGTTTCCTCCTTCCTCCTCTTCATCTCGTACAGATTGTATGGATGGGTTAATCTTCAGGAACTTAGTCTTAGGACTTTCTTCTTCATCCTCTTTGTCTAATATTGAATGAATAAACGAGTTGCATGTTCGGTAGACAAGGTCTTTGTATGCTTCCTCTAGGAGTAGTAGGTGTCCTGCGAGTTCTACCCACTCACTTGTCATTTGCTCACCTCGATGAAATTCTTCCTTTCCTCCCGACTACGACTTTGACTATCGCTATGACTTTTGCTTCTCGACAAACTTGTACTTTCCCTCAATAATCCTTTGTTTTCCACTTTTGCAATTCTTCTCAGTCGTCTTCATCACCCACTTTGTTCTCTCAACTGACGAAATCTTCTTACCAATCCTTCGACAACTCCCTGACTGCTTGGCATATGTCTTCTATCTTTATTCGACTACATTGGCACTAATTTCTAGGGATACATCTTCTAGTAGTGCCATGTTCTTACTCCTCCCTCTAGTTTCATTCTGTGTTGAACCCAAGGTAGGACTACGAGGGGGGTGAATCAGTCCAAAACAAAAATTAATGTTGAACATAAACAATTAAACATCATCACACATTCAACACATGAACACCAAGATTTTCTACGTGGAAAACCCAAACAAAGAAAGACCACTATGAGCACCTGCCCACAAAACTATATCTACTATGTATATCAAATTACAAAGAAAAGATCTCATTGCTCCAGACTTGCAAACCAAAACTAACTGCTCATAGCTCAAGATACAAAAGAGGACTTGCAAAATCTGAAGCTAACTGCAACAAGGCAAGACACAAAAATGATATGAAAAGAAGGATCTCCTAATCATAAAGTTGTCCTTGAACTCTACATCAAGCGACCAACATCAGCACGCACACAACTTAGACCCCAACTGCCAACAATTTGTCTCATATCTCTGTCACAATCTCAGCACAGCTTGCATATCATTCGAACACAACTCTTCTTCTCTGCTCTTCACCAAATCTCATTGATTATCTTCGCACCATACATCTACACTCCACACCTCATCACACTTCCATACTCCTCTCTTCCACACAACTCAATCATACACATTCTTTATATACAAGATAGATGATCAAAGCTTGAACCAAGTCGGCTTGAACCAAAATATACTTTCTGGACCAAAAAACACATGTTGATCCACTCCAAGAGAAAAAGGAGACCAAAACACATCACTCAAAGATCAATTCACTGATTCGCAATCATCAGAACATAACCAGTAGCATATCCACACGCTCCACATCCATATAAGCAATTAACGGTCAAAACATACATTCCAATGCAAATAACTCAAATCCAGATCTCCACACGCTACAATGAGAACCCATAACACATCAAACAATCTCCCACAAATCATATCCAAACCTAAGGATAGGTCTAACATAGAATATCACAACTAGTAAAGCACAATGCCACAACACTTGGAAACACAAAGATATTTCTAGACCACAGAATAATCATATCCATGATATCAAAACAATATCCAACAAAGATAACCATAATAAACGTCAACAACACTTTCCGGACTTGAACACTTCCAGAACAACCAATGAACACCTGCAATACCAACACAACAAGATATCTTTGCACCACAGACATTCTGAACCAATGCCAATCTGAAACAACAAGTTTAACATCAATGACAACCACAGCAACACATGCTTCCAACACTTTGTACTGCTACAGTAAATGTTGCCTATGTTGCTCTTGATCCCTCACCTCCCAAAGGTCTTGAAGGGCAATAAAGTTACGTGCCAATATCCTTGGAAGTCTTAGAAAAAAATGGTCAACTTTGCCGTTCACTATTAGGTTATCCTAGATAACACCCTTGGGAACCTCTCACTGGAGAGCCTGCCTTTAAACATACCAGTTAACCAATGCCTCCCACAAGTACACCAAGTCTTCTACCAATTCATCTTTTGTTGTGTATTCCTCTTCTTTGGTTTTAGTTACTTCCAATTTTTCCATGGGTCAACCCATTACATCACCATATTGCCTATTTGTGAATTATAACTCCCAGATTCATATCGACAATGGCACCAAATGTTTACTCGAGTATGGTTATGTTACTTAACGTACCAAGTAAACAAGAATGTAATTTACAAAATCATAGGACATCAAGTAGAGGACATAGAACATCAAGTACAAATACAATTTTCAAAAAGATGCATTTATTCCATTCAACTAATATGCAATGTATACATGACAGAATGACAATCGACCCCCGACACAAACAAAATGAGCACATATAGCAGTCCTCGGTTGGTTAAGATTACCAACCATCAAAAACTGTCAACTGATAAAACACTCATCAGGGACTAATAACACAATTACAAAGCATTGTTTACTTGCCAAGTAGCCAATTAATTTTTAACAAAATTTCTACTCTCAACTGACTAAAATTTATTTATTAACATAGTCGACATGCTCGGCCGACTATATCTTGGATTTACATATAGGCTTAGTTATTATTATTAAATTTTGGTTGTTTAAGTAATTGTTAGCACTCCTAGTTAGCTATTGGAACTTCTTTTAGTTTTGAGTCTCACTAACCTATTTGGTGATTCATTAATATGATTCCTTCCTTTCATTATTTAGATCTCAATATTGTAAGATGTTGTCCCTTAATGCTTCATGATGCAAAGTATACCCTCCCCCTCTCAATCTCAATTTAATCCCCTTGATATTATTGTCTGTACAAATCAGCTTATGTGGATGATCCAAGTTGTACTTAACTATCCCATCACCCAACTCCCCATAATTGCAAATGTGTGGTGCTAGACAAAGGTTTCCAAAGTGCATGGGCAGTTTCTAGCCTTCCCAATGACCCTTTCTTCCATGCTCTCTTTGGTTATTCCATCTTAGTAAATGTCTTCTTGAATGTACCTTTCTTTGTTAAGAATCCTCGAGATTTCAGTTTATCATTACTCCTACACAAGCTCGAATGGAGAATTATTCACACCCATAGATGGAAGTGGGCAGGTCAACGAGGGGCTGACCTAAGACTTCCAATGCCAAAACCAATGAGGAAGACTTGGACAAGGAAAGGAAGTATCAATCCTTCATGATTCAATCCCAATTTGTTCACCTTAAGGCTATTGCCTGTACAAGTCAACTTATGTGGATGATTTGAGTTGTACTTGTTATTCCTTCACCCAACTCCCCTTGGCTGCAAATGTGTGGTGCTAGACAGATATTTAAGAAGTGTATGGGCAGTTTCTAGCCTCCCCAACAACCCTTTCTTCCATACTATCTTTGGTTATTCCATCTCAATAAATCTTGTCTTGAATGTACCTCTCTTTGCTAGAAATTTTCAAATTTTCAGTTATCAGTACTCTTACACAAACTTCAATGGAGGTCTTTCACACTCAAAGATAGAAGCTGGTAGGTCAGCAAGGGGCTGCAAAAGATGTATGACTTCAAATGCCAAAACCAATGAGGAATACTTAGACAAGGAAAGGAAGTGTCAATCGTCCATGGAAAACTGTGATCTGATTAATGAATGAAGCCATATTGAGCATATGCTTCACAACTCCAACAGATTTGTGACTTGAAATTTGTGCATGTCTCCAATCTAACCCCAACACTTCTACTATGCAAAAAGAACCTTTACACTTGCAATGTCCCCTGATTGGGGTATACCTGATTTTTGCCCAAAGTAACAATTCCACAACATAATTTGTTTCCAAATGATATTCTATAATTAAATCATATAACAGCTATTAAACTTTTTAACTAAATTAGCAACTTAGTTAAATAACATCAAATACTTGGATCTAATTTATAGCTTTATTTCTAATAATCAACCATATTAGGGATTGAAGAGGAGAGCACAATAGGATGCCTGGAACATTCACCACAACTAAGCCCAAGGGTGTGATATAACACCCCTTGGCCCACAAGTGGCAAGAACTCTTGTCCATCCAACATGGGGTGGGCTCCTTAGATGGAAAACCCATCTCTGCCCTCCCAATCGCGTCTCCTTACTAACCCATATATGATAGCTTCTAATCATTAGTTTCACTTCCAACAATCAACCACAAGAGGGATTGGAGAGGAAAGCCCAATAGGTTGCCTGGACCATTCGTCACAACTAAGCCCAAGGGTGTGATATAACACCCCTTGGCCCACAAGTGGCAAGAACTCTTGTCCATCCAACATGGGATGGGCTACTTAGATGGGCAACCTGTCTCTGCCATCCCAATCGTGTTTTCTTACTAACCCCTACATGATTGTTTGTAAGAGAATAAGTAGATCAAATAAAATTTAAAGAATCTAGATAGATTAGCAATTTTCATTATTAACTATATCAAAAATACAAAAGAGATTGTATATTAAACAATATCATCACATTGCATGCCACACACTTGCTAGATCACAAGACTGCTATTTTTTTCTGAATGCAGATCACTTACATCAAATCTGATCTCCTCTGGTTCTCCACCATAGACTTGCTAATTTAAGGCTGCATATATAAAAATCAGAATCTGCTCTTTATTAGCTCGATACCTGATTTCAAATCAAATGCTTACTCTATTCCATTCGATGCCTCCTCCCAATGAATAGATCTTCCTTTTATATCCTCCTAAGGGGGTCACACCCTTTCAACGTGGCTGTCTTTTGCAAGGGTTGCACCCCTTTCTAACTAAACGCTGCCTTTAGATTACTTGCATTAATGCCCTTTGGGAATCGCTCCCCTCACTTTATTGTTTACACTCCCTTTGCCTTGGTCGGCCCTACAATCATGGTTAATAATAGTTTTAGTCAGCCCTCTTTAAAATAGTCACAACCGATTTTAATTGTTTCAACTTGGGTCGGCCCCTCCTTCCATTAATTCAATCACTTATGAACTATTATTTTAAGTTACGATTATATTCTCAGGCTGGATTATGACATGTTAACTATCTTTACTTGGGTCGGCCCCTTGCAATCCTTTAATCACCTATGCTTCATTATACATAGCTGTGACTAAGGTTTATAAAGGCTGCAACTAGGGTCTATGACGGGGACATGCCAACACCATGTTTAAAGACATCCATTTCAGCAACTGTGCTACGAAGTGGGAAAGCAGTAATGAAAAAAAGTGACAGATAGAATATAAGTAAGAATGAACTCAACCTGACAGATGAATAAATGTTAAATATGCATTCAGCCTGACAGTTGGAATAAATGTTAGATATGCATTCAACCTGTACATTTTTACTTTGTCTCTGATCAGAATTGAAGCTCAGCTGCAGTACAAGCCACCATTCCTCATCCTCGTATTTGAAAGGCAATTGCATCAAGTTATTATATACCTACCCTGAGTTCTAAAGATTTTGTGATACCAGTGAATGAAAGGCAGATGGACACAGTGGAGGATTCCCAAAGGATAACAATGGTGTTTCGACAAAGGCCTCTAATAGGAAGTTAAAGAGTCTTATGGAGAAGAGAGACGAATTGGAGGCTAACCTGAAATAAGGTGATGCAGTGGAATTCAATTAACCACCACCAATGCAACTATCAATCAGCCTATTCGTGTTTGCCATGCCAGGAATGAAGCCTACAGAAATTTGAAAGCGTAGACGGAAGCACAGTAAGCCAGCAACAATTTCTTAGCAAAACATTCCGAGTTCTAAATTCCTTTAACCTTTCATGAATTGCAATGGCGTATTCAGTCAAAAAACTCAAAAATGTGTGGTCAATTCTATAGTTCTACATAAAGTTTTACAGGCACAATCACAGGCCTGGGACATCAAACCACTAATTATGGTTCTGATTTTTCATTATAACATTTCTGGGTTTAAACATCTTTTATCACAATGCGTTATCTTTCCCTAAACCTGAATTTCTCTTTATCTGAATCCAAAAAAAGAAAAAATGACTCCCAAATTCCTAGTTTTTAAGCTAATTCATTCCGTCATTTTTTTTTTTATTTAAGCTTGAAAGGCCAGAATCGAGTGGCTCTCAATAACCTTCCAGCCTTCAAAATTTCAAAACCCTAAAAAATTTGAAAAACGTCAATAAATATACAAAACAATACCTAGAGCACATGGGACGAGGTCGCGGTTTCGAATCCCTTGCGTGGACAATTAAAAAAATAAAGAACGTGGACTAGAGAAATTGCACAAACCATTATCTCTCTGATAGCAGTCGGAGAAACGCCATCACCATCCTTGGACTGCTTGAACTTTTTTATGGCAATACAGATGCCCTTGTTGCTCTGCAATTTACTCCGCGCAAGAAAAACAAGGCCATATGTGCCCTCCCCAATTTTGCCCATCAGATCATATTGCTGAAGCCATGCGGGCCTAACAATATTGCTGTTATTGTTATTACTACTATTACTGCTATTTCTGCTTCCATCTCCCATTTCTCAGCCGGATCCTTTCGCCCAGCTAAATCTGCAACTCCGATTTATATATAGCGTACAATGCCACAGTTTTAAAAAGTCTTTTTTTTTTTGAGTATAACTCTGGTTGAAACGTTGACAAATCAGATCAATTAGGCATATAGGAGATTTTGTAGAGGGGACCCATTTGGTAGAGGAGCATATGCATTAGCAGTTAGAAGCTTTAGTTTCTTGGCAATAAATCAATGATTGATGGGATGTGACCTAGCACTACAATTAAATGTATTAGTCCAAAGTCGAATGCTATTTAGGAGAAATAACAAGACCACAAGGAGGGTGGAATTGGTATTATTCATGTTATTTTTATTTAATTTTGTATTTTTAATGGAATAATATATCTGTGTATGGTGAAAATGGATACAGTAATAACAATATTGACAAGGCTAAATGAATCCAACCACTAAACCCTAGCCTAACAATCAACAAAGATCCACCATAACATATGAAGATTACCTAAGACAATGCAAATAATTCAAAATCACAAAGATTATACCATCACATGTCCAATAGGGTTTTGATCTCCATTCTTCATATCTCCATTGATCTTGCTTGATATATTTGCTCTCAGATTTTATATGCACAAGAGCTCAACAAAGAACGGAATGTGGTTGCAAGTAGGATCGTAGTGTAGCCAAGTGATCATTAGCATGAGTGATTAGGGTTTGATAATGAAGAAAGTATCTCCTTAAATAGAAGACACAATATGAAATGGAGGGTTAAGATTGAGAGGTGTAAAAAGAGAGGTCGGCTAGGATTAGAGGGTAGGTATAAGAAATAGTAAAATAATGAAAGAGGTAGGTAGTGTAAGAATTAAGAGATGAATGACATGTGTCATGTGTAGAAAAAGCTAATGAATTAATTAAATAAATAAAGATTTATTTAATTAATAGAAGAAGTGGGATCAATTAAATAAATAAAATATTTATTTAATTTAGGAAAAAGATAATTTAAATAAATAAATGTATTTATTTAAATGAAAAATAAGGCTAGAAGAGGATAAATGAATTAATTAAATAAATAAAGATTTATTTAATTAATAGAAGAATTAGGCTTAGATAATTAAATAAATAAAATATTTATTTAATTAGACTGGACAATTTTAGGTGTCTACATTTTGCCCCTCTTTGAGACAATGCGGCTTGTCGCGTTGTTTCAAAGAAGATAAGATGAACTAATACAGAGTTGCCTCAGGATGGGAATAATATGCCCCCTCGAGAGATTGGATGAAAATGTCTGAAAAGATTGCAGACAATCTCTCGATAAGAAAGAAAGGCTAGAATGGATTGACCGAATAAAGTGACAAAGTCACGGGATGAAGAATACTAACTCGGGAAATGAAGGCGAGGGTTAGGGTAGGCTATAAGATAGACCACGGGCAAAAGACATCCTCATTGTCATCCACACCTTCATGAGATCACAGTGCAGAGCGAGAAAAAGAGCAGCAGCAGTCAGCAGCGATGGCCTTCGTACACAGATTTGACCGCGTTCGCCGATTCCAGAGGCCAGCAGAGGCAGGAGAGCCGGTAAGTACCACCAAACCTCCTTGTACTTTCACGCATTTCAATTTTTGTCATTAATGCTCAGTAGGTAGCAATAAATGCGCTAGGAATAGGACTTTAAAAAATGCAAAAATGTAGAACCGCGTCTATGTCGGTGCCAGGCGCGTCTGTGTCCAACAAGCGCGTCTGTGTCGGTTCCAGGCGCGTTTATGTCTGGGACCGCGTTTGTGCTTGATGCGGGCGCGTCTGTGCATTTCAGACGCGTTTGTGTCCTGTAGGGGCGTTTAGGTTCCGAAGTCGCGTTTGTGCATGATGTAAGCACGTTTATGTCCAGAAAGCGCGTCTGTGTTGCAGAAGCGCATTTGTGCAGTCAAGAGGCGCGTTTATGAGTTTAAAGCGCATTTATGTCTTAAAATGTATGGTTTCAGTCTTCTAGGTCAAATCGGCAGTTCTGTGAGGAACATACGCTGTCGATTGGATAAGCTGTTGAGAGGATACACTCAAACAGGTCCTCTAGGAAGACTAGGATAGATCAAGGCACTTTGTGATGAACAGGGAGTACCAAGATAGAGTACTTTGTGATGAACAGGGAGTACCAAAAGGATGAGCAGCACTTTGTGATGAACAGGGAGTGCTAAATGTGAGTAACACTTTGTGATGAACAGGGAATGTCACACACGTAGTACTTTGTGATGAACAGGGAGCACTACTAGGATAGATAGCAACACTTTGTGACGAACAGTGAGTGTCACTAGGATAGATAACCATATGCATTTAGATAGCGAGTAGCATTTTGTGATGAACAGTGAATGCCACGATGACTGACATGATTGATTGTTTGACTGCAAGAGTATCTGCCTATGCTAGAGTCATGGGAGAGATTCCCGTCCACACAGAGGTTGCGACCAGAGTTGTCGTTTCAGGATAGAGCTGCGATTGAGGAGATGGGCCTCAGACATGTACTGTATGTGCCTGAGTTTCGGGCAAACATGGGTTTGCTGACTGCACTAGCGGAGAGATGGCACTCCGAGACTTGCACTTTTCACTTGTCGATGGGGGAGATGACAGTGACCCTCGAGGATGTATACAGGATTTTGCACATACCGATCGATGGAGAGTTGATCCCATACGATCGAGATGGAGACAGAGAGGCGCTGAGACGGGTATTCTAGGATCCCGGGCTAGAGATGAGAGCAGGGCACGTGGCATGGGATACCATGACCGCGACAGGACTAGCTTTGCCAGCTATGATCGGAGGAGCCATCAGTGGGTTCTTGTGTCCAGACAGGGCTACACGGGGGTTGGCAGTGGGCTGGGGAGGAACACTGGAGATATTGGTGACTGAGCACACCAGATATGCATGGGGTCCATGCGTCCTGGCACATCTGTATTATGAGCTGCACCAGTTCGTTTATCATGGATCAGTTGGCTTGGGTTGCGGAGTGACACTGCTACAGGTGTGGGCATATGAGCATCTGCCGATCACACGACCTATACACTTCAGGGGCAGAGGGCATGGACGGAGCTTTGTACACCTATATGATATGATCACCTCACAGCCTCGGATTGGCAGGTTAGAGCACTAGAGGCGTGTGATAGATGACATTGATATGGTCATCTGGAGGCCGTACCTGGGGTGTGAGGAGTGGGAGGATGACGCAGTGGAGCTGTCGTATACATTCAGGAGCAGATATCTGATTGGGCGGACGCCTTACATACTGGAGAGACAGCTTGTGGATAGGGTTGGCAGGCAGTTTGGCAGGATCCAGAGGATGCCACGAGGCTCGGGTATGTATGCCCGTACGGTCAGGGATCAGGCACAGTTCGGGCCATTGTTATCGTATGATCAGGTCGTCACACAGCTGACAGAGATGATACCCCTACCCTGGGATATGTGGCCGGAGGTTGAGGATGCAGGCATGGATGCAGAGTACTCCGCGTATTGGGCAGAGCATCCGTTTCTACGGTTGACAGATCCGGGAGAGCTGCTGGAGGGAGAGGTTGGAGGGGATGATGATGATGATGGTGGAGGTGATGGAGGTAGGGGCCAACGGAGGCGGAGAGGAGTAGTGGGGGAGAGGAGGGTAGCACCTCGGAGGGAGGGAGGACAGGAGGGACCAGCCCAGGTGGTGGTGAGGGGTCGCGGTGGAGTGCCCCTGCAGGTACCAGCAGCACAGGGTCCTAGAGCACAGGGACCGAGACAGGGACAGGTGCCAGTACAGGCACAGGGACAGAGACAAGTGCAGGTTCCCAGGCATGTACAGAGACAGGTACCGATTCAAGCACCGAGACAGGTACAGGGGGAGGCACAGGTACAGGCACCCGCAGAGGGAGAGCCACAGGCAGAGGCTGAGGGTGGGGATCCCGAGGAGGATGAGCTGCTAGAGCTAAGGGAGATCTGTCAGGGCTAGGCAGACAAGATCTAGGAGTTGGAGAGGGAGAGGGATCGCCTCAAGATTAGGCTCAGGGACACTGAGCGGGAGAGGAACCAGGCTATCCAGCGATATACTGAGGTTGAGACAGCTCTGAGGGCGGGGAGACAGGCGGCAGAGGACGCAGGGGCAGGCTACGCATATGTCTTGCGAGCCGGAGAGGAGATAGGCTACTGGAGGGACCTGTACTACGGTGCAGTGCCAGCAGATCAGCGGGCGAGGAGCTTCCATAGACCATCGCGGACAGCAACGGCTACGGGAGGGAGTCGGAGGAGGCAGGCATCTAGTGGTGGGGTCATGGGTCCTCCACCACCACCAGACAGGCAGGGTGATCCTGGAGCGGGTCTTTCTACAGCTCAGCGTCCGTCGAGGCCAGGCGGCTCCGAGGGAGGGAGTTCATCATAGCCATAGAGGGCTCCCCTTTGTATCAGTATATGTACCATTTTTTGTATTGTAGACACCTGTGGGTGATTTTGTAGCCATATGATTCTTATGACATCATTGTATCATGACACATTTGATTATATATGAGAGATGATTCACCATTTTTGCGGCAGCTATATGCATGTGTACCTTATGTGATGTATGTTCTTATGTGATGTTTGTTTTATGATATGGATGCTTATATGATGCAATGCAATATTTTTGTTCTTTTATGTTTTTATATGTGATGCATGATGCAAATGTGAATATATATAATGCAACTGAATATGATAATGCAAATGATTATTTACATGATGGAAATGTAAGATGTGCTAACATGTGTTGTATGCAGGATGTGATGCAGTTGTGATATGTATATGTATGTATGAAATGCTTATATGTGGTGATGCAGGTGTAACTATATGAAATGCAAGTGTTTTTGGTGTGTCATTATACTCAGTCATGTGATAGCGGGCTACGCGGACTTGAGAAGGACAATGGAAGTCAATCAAGAAAGGGGGATGGAAGACAGAAGATATGAACGTGAAAGAGCTTCTTGTGCGTTATCATCATTGAGCTTTATTATGGCAAAAAAGGTTATGACAATCGAGGCATATATTCGACCCAGAAAGTCATTGTACCTGTTTGCATGGAGATAAGACAGTCACAAACAAGGAATGCCCCAGTTCATACTAGACTCACAGTGTCCTCATATCCTTGGACAAGTCATAGCATTACTAAAAGACAATCCACAGACAGCAAACAAAATAGGTGATGATACCCCATCATCGCCTTTCTAGTCAAAGACATCCTGGAGATAGAATCTCTAGTCAGAGACATCCTAGAAAAGCTAAAAGACATGTCACCAAAAAGATAAAATCAAAAGAAAACCAAGACTCGACACCAACATCCACTGTTGTCCTCAAGTTTAGTGTCTCTTGTCACTTGTATAAGTCATGTTTGATTGTGGTCACAATGTTCACTTTCACAAAAAGGATAGATTAACACTGAACCATATGTTGTCTGAGTCTGTTGAAAGATTTGATTTTGTTGAGGCCCATTGTTGCCACCGTGTCTCATCTGAAACTGACTGAATCCATGAAACTAATACTTTATTGCGGAGAAGATGAAATTTTATTGCGGATCTTCGATGCAAATGTTGCTTTATTGCGGATTGTGCGCGAATAGACTGAAGAAAGCTGGAAGAAACTGCACTCCTCAAAACATGTGATGTTCTTAGTTCCACACCCATCACTAGACGTAGGATTTGCCTTAGCCACAGATAGGATCTGATTTATTATGGATGGAAAGGGATGAAAAGGAATGTTTATTATGAATGGCTAACCAATCTTGGGTAGATCAATAACAAGTCATGATGGGACTGGGTAATTTTATTATGGATGAATAGGTTGTGAGTGTGTGCAAAGTGAAATGATGAAAGAGAATCCTGAAGGAGAGAGGAGCAAAGTCTCTACGCATGGCGCTGGTGACCCAGTTTTCACCATGGTACTTGCCCAGGGCGCCACCGAAGTGGTTTTCACCGTTGGACGAAATTATTTCTCTTTACTTTTTTTTATTTTTCAAATCTTTTTTATTTTTTTGTGTCACAAGGCGCCTGTTTGTCAGGTTTTCACCAAGTAACGATTTTTTATGTTTTATAATTTTTTTGTATTTTTGAATTAGGATATTCCGACGAGCTATGTGTAGAACCTGCGAAGGTGCATGCTGTTAATAGGATCCTCCAAAGGTTCACCTTCTGTAGTTGAGAGCTGATATGCCCCAGATCCATAGACCGCTGTGATGATGTAAGGACCAAGCCAGTTTGGTTCAAACTTGCCCTTCTTATCTCTATCTTGCTGATTCTTGGAGTTCTCTCTAAGGACTAAGTCACCTACCTCAAATGTGCGAGGCTTGACCTTGTGATTGTAGCTGCGACTCATTCGTTGTTGGTAAGCCTTACGATGATTAAAAGCAGTTTGTCTCCGTTCATCCAACAGTTCTAGTTCTTGTAAGCAAGAGACCCTGTAGTCTTCATCAGTGATGATGTTTCGCAAAGAGACCCGTAAAGAAGGTAACTCGACCTCAATAGGCAAGATGGCTTCAGTGCCGTAGACAAGTGAGTAGGGTGTAGCTCCTGTAGGTGTATGGACACTTGTACGATAGGCCCAAAGTGCAGGATTGAGTTGGATATGCCAGTTACGGCCAGCGTCATCGACTGTCTTTTTGAGGATTTTAAGAATTGTTTTATTAGACGCCTCAACTTGGCCATTACCTTGGGGGTAATATGGTGTGGAGAAACGATGGGAGATATGGAAGCGCTCACAGAGTTCACGAACATCCTGATTTTTGAAGGGACGCCCGTTATCAGTAATAATGGACTTAGGAATACCATATCGGCAAATGATATAGTTAAGGATGAAAGTAGCAATTTGTTTTCCAGTGACTTGTGTGAGAGGCACGGCTTCAATCTATTTTGTGAAATACTCTATGGCTGTGATAATGAATTTATGACCATTGGAAGAAGGAGGGTGAATCTTGCCTATGAGATCGAGTCCCCACTGACAAAAGGGCCAAGGAGACGCAAGTGGTTGTAGTTCTTGTGCTGGCGCATGTATGAGGTCTCCATGAATTTGACATTGCTTACATTTCTTGACAAACTGATATGAGTCTTTTTCCATATTGGGCCAGTAATATCCAGTCCTGATGAGTTTCTTGGCCAAGGTAGGACCACTAGCATGTGGACCACATATCCCTTCATGCACTTCACGTAACGCAATCTGAGCTTCGTCGCTTTCTAAACATCTAAGAAGAGTGTCATCTAGACCTCGCCGATATAGGATATCAGCTAAAATGACATATCGAGAGGATTGGCGAATGAAAGTGCGGCGTTGGTTGTTTGATAGATCAGGAGGTAAGGTATTGTCGCGAAGATATGTGAATATGGAACCATATAACTGGGATTCGGGACCAACAACACATATCATTTCAGTAGGAGTGATCTCATATGACGGAACCAATAGGTTGTCTACCAGGAACTCATAGCAGGTTTCATTTTGAGGCAGGTCAATTAGTGAAGCAATTGTAGCCATGGCATCTGCAGCACGATTCTGCTCTCTTGGTATCTGCTCAAAATCTATCTTTGTAAAGTGTTGTTTCAGATCATCCACCATTTGTTTATAAGGCAATAATTTTTCATCTTTTGTTTGGTAATCATCAGTTGCTTGACGGATAACAAGTTGGGAGTCTCCAAAAACACGAAGTTCCTGGATCTTCCATTGAACTGCAATTCATAATCCTGTTGTTAATGCCTCATATTCCGCTATATTGTTAGTGCAAGGAAATGATAAGCGGTATGACTTTGGTATAGAATTGCCTTGGGGAGTTATAAAGAGAATACCTGCTCCTGCCCCATGCTGTGTGTACGAGCCATCAAAGTATAATTGCCATGGCTTTGCATGTGATATCGTTAGAATGGACTCATCTGGAAATTCTGACTGTAGAGGAACATCATCTATTATGGGAGCATCTGCTAATTGATCTGCAATTGCTTGTCCTTTTATTGCTTTTCTGTCCACATACTCGATGTCAAATTCACTCAGGATCATTACCCACTTGGCCAGCCGCCCAGTAAGTGTAGCTTTGTTGAGAAGGTATTTTAATGGATCAATTCTTGCAATCAACTTAGTTTTGTGAGTGAGCATATAATGTCATAATTTTTGTGAAGCAAAGACCACAGCGAGACATGCACGCTCGATTGGTGTGTAGTTTAGCTCGTATCCCACCAATGTGCGACTGATATAGTATACTGCTTTTTCCTTGCCGTCAGCTATTTGTTGTGCTAGGAGTGCCCCCAGTGCTGTTGGAGTAGCTGAAATGTATAATAACAGTGGTTGATCTGGAACTGGTGGCATTAGAACTGGCGGATTTAGAAGATAATCTTTGAGCGTCTGGAAAGCCTGTTGACAGTTGTCATCCCATTTGAATTTGATGTTTTTATGTAGCAGGTGCTGGAAAGGATTACACTTATCCGCAAGTTGTGCTATGAATCTTCGTATAGACTGGAGTCTCCCTTGTAAGGATCGAAATTGACTGATATTTCTTGGTGGTGGCATGTCCAAGATAGCCTTGACTTTTGCTGGATCGGCTTCGATTCCTCTTTTGGACACAATGAATCCTAGGAGCTTCCCGGAGGTTACTCCAAAGACACATTTCTTAGAGTTTAATCTTACTTTGTACTTTTCCAACCGATCAAAGGCAACTGAAAGTATGTCCAAATGTGTATTTCTGTCTATTGATTTGACCAAGAGATCGTCAACATAATCTTCCACGGTTATGTGCATGAGATCATGAAAGATAGTGGTCATTGCTCTTTGATATGTAGCACCTGCATTTTTCAGCCCAAAGGGCATGACATTCCAACAGAAAGTTCCCCACGGACAAGTGAATGATGTTTTATGTTGATCCTCAGGTGCAATTCTTATCTGATTATAGCCAGAGAATCCATCCATTAATGATAGCATTTCATGACCTGCTGTGAGATCAACAATCAAGTCAATGTTTGGTAATGGGAAGTCATCTTTTGGACAAGCTTTGTTGATGTCTCTGAAATCTGTACATATTCGGATGCTGCGATCTGGTTTACTGACAGGTACTAAATTGGAGATCCATTCGGGATAATCAATTGGGCGTATAAATCCAACATCCAATAATTTCTCCAGCTCTGCTTTGACTAGTAATGCCACTTGTGGATGCATTTTCCTTAATTTCTGTTTCACTGGTTTTGCCCCCGGTTTGACTGTCAAATGATGCATTACCAAATCCGGATCTAATCCAGGCATATCAGCGTATGACCATGCGAAGTTGACTTGTCGTTCTTTGAAGAAGCTTATGAATTTTGATCTTTCGGACTCTGTCAATGATTGAGCCAGGAATATGTTGTGTGGAACATCTTCTGTACCAATGTTTGTCTTTATAGTCTCCTCTACCAACATGGATGATTTTTCCTCATACGATGCTGGGAGAATGTCGAGCCTTCCATCTTCGGGTGCCTCAGAGAGGTTTTCGCCCTCAGATACGTCCTTTCTTTTTACTTTTTTGGGATCAGATAGCGCCACAGTGTGGTTTTCGCCATAAGATCCTTGTTTTGTTCTTATTTTCACTTTTTTGCGATTGGAAGGTCCGACACCCTCACCAAAATATGCCATGTTGTTGAGTTCTATGGTGTATCCTACTTTGTGGTCCCCAGGGGGAAGATCGTTTCGTATGCCAAGGTAGTCGATAATAGCTTCGTCATTTTGAAATGTATCAAATTGTGCTGGTCCTTCATGATCCCAGTCAATGAGTTGGGGATGAACAAGGGGAAGGTCTTTAATGTTTTCGGAATTTGCAGGGCGTAGAGTGAAGATGTGGTTATATTCGGGTATATCGAGGCAATCGTCAAGGTCATCGATGGCACTCTCCTCATCAGTTTCGATCGTGAGCGAATCCAAATTGTCGTTACTAGTAGCGCCTTCCGAGACAGGTGTCCTCATCCTATGTGATTTCGACCTAGAACCTTGAGACGAAGACTATGGGAAATCTTTATGGGTTGTTTCTTGACCAACTCTGAATTTTTTGTAAAATTCCTCTTCTTCTGTGGGTTCATCTGGCTCTCTGAATGTCTCGGTGAGTTCGTAGTCACTGGAGGATTTGTCTGAACCCCATTCCCATTCGTTGGAATCTGTGGAATAGCAATCTTCTTGTTGAATTTTGGCAATTTTGATTCGTGATGCCTCTTCTGTCCTTTTAGTGTGGATCTTGGAAGTCAGAAAACCAAGTCCCTTTGAGCATTCCCTTCTTACAGTCAATTTAGGTTGTAAGGGTTCCATGACACCTTCTTTGCGTAACCCAAGAGTGCTTTTTCCATCATACCCGAATCTTTGTAGAATCTTGAAGCCTTTGCCATAGTTCTCACAAGGTATATTGATCTGATCATGTGTGTCATCTTCAATGTCTTTGTAGAGCATTTTGTATAAATTTTCCTCTTCCAGTTCGCCCCATCTTTGAAAGGTAGTAGGATCCCATTTGAATGCCATGATGGAGATTTGTTTGTTAGGATGTGGCCTTCCATATTCTTTTGGAGAGCTCACGACTTGTCGTAAATACATTGTCTGATTTAGAGTGTATTCTCCCATGCCTTTGTCTTGAAATTTGCCTTTTAGTTCACCTTGTTTTGATGTTGAAGGTTTTAATGACTCAGGGTCAATGTATGCCGAAGAAGGAACAACTTCACGATTACTGGGAATAATAGTCTCAGTATGTGATCTCAAGTTATTGCAATATATGAACAGATTTGGATCACCGTTGACTGTTACCTCGACTCCATTATGAGGAAACTTAATGCATTGGTGATATGTCGATGGGACTGCCCTCATTTCATGAATCCAAGGACGTCCTAGCAATATATTATAAGTGAGATCTAAATCCAGGACTTGACAAACCACATCCTTTGTAACTGGCCCAATTCTTAGAGGTAAGGTGATTGTGCCCTTGGATGAGCGTTCTTCATCATCATATGCCTTGATGGTAATTTGGTTCTTTGAATTCACAGCTTTATCAGAATATCCCAATTGTTTAATGGTGCTCAATGTACAAATGTTTAGACCAGCTCCTCCATCTATCAGGACTCGCTTTATTCGATGTTTGTGTATGAAGGCTTCAACATGTAAAGGTGCATTATGTGGCTGACTTACGGAGGCATCATCAGCTTCTGTGAATGTAAGGGAATGTGGAATGGAAAGGTATCCCACCATGGCTTGAAACTGGTCCACGTTCAGATCAGTAGGAACGGCGGTGTCTCTTATGATTTTGTCAAGAATAGCCTTATGAGCAGGGGATATGCGTAAGAGCTCAAGGATTGAAATGAGCGCGGGTGTCTTCCCTAACTATTCTACAAGGTCATACTCAGGCTTAGTAGATGAAGAAGAGGTGTTTTTAGTAGAGGCACCTGGCAAAGTAATTTTACCTCGACGAGTTGTTACATGACATTCAAAGGTAGACTCGGACGAAGATCCCACACCTCTTAGAACAATCTTGGGTCTCTGAGGAGGATTCTCCGGATTTTTGTTCTTGATGGTAATAGTAGAGATATGATTGTCCATTGAGATGTGATTGATAGTTGAGTCATAGTTGTAAGGTTCTCTAGTATAGTTGGCCTGATCATCTGTGACTTGGGTTTTTCCTTTGTCATGCTTTGGGAATGGTTCCTTAAACATCTCATGTTCTTGATTAGACGAATGTCCCTCAATCTCAATATCACCTCTATCAATGAGATCTTGCACAATGTTCTTCAGTCGATGGCAATTACCTGTCTTATGACCCTTGCTCTTATGAAACTCACAATACTCATCATCATTCCACCAATTTGGTTTGACCTTTGGTTCATATGGAGGAAAATCTGGAATGGTGATCACTTTGTTTGCCACCAGCTTTTTGAAAACTGACTCAAGTGGTTCTCCCAATGAAGTGTACTTCCTTCGTGGTCTAGAAGTTGTTTGAGTATTCACTTGATTGTTTGTAGAACTTGATCCTAAAAAGATGAACTTGGGTCTCACTGTATTTGCATCAACAACGCCATCGTTGACTGTGTTCTTGTTTTTATTCCAAAATCTTGGCTTGTCTTTTCCTTTAAAGTCATCTTTGTTTTCCTTGAATATCTTAATGACTCCTTGTTCAATTAAGACCTTTTCTGTTGCTAGGCCCTTTTCAATAACATCCTTGAATGTGGACAAACAAGCTTTCCTTAGATCATAGCCAATATCCTTGTTAACGTTTTGAGTGAACATTTCTACCATTTGTTTTTGGGGAATTTCACAAGAGCATCTGCTGGCTAGATTTCTCCATCTTTGTAAAAATGACGCAAAAGATTCTCCCTCTTTTTGCTTGGTGTTGCACAAAGTAGTGACTGAGATATTTGTTTCTATATTGTAGGAGAAATGCTGAATGAATGCCTCTGCTAAGTCGCCCCATGACTTAATACCAGGAGGTAATTGAGAAAACCATTCCATAGCTTGATCGCCTAAGCTCTGCAGGAACAACCTCATCAAGTATGTTTCTTCTGCTGCTACCTCTATGCAGGCTGTGAAAAATTGTCTTATGTGTGCCTTGGGGTCTCCTTTCCCTCTATACTTGTCAAATTTTGGCGTCACAAAATGTGTAGGAAACGGAGGCATTGGAATGCTCTTATCAAAGGGATAAGGACATATATCTCTCATAGTGTATGTTGGTTTTGATGTGCTCATGTCCTCCATTTTATTTTGTAGATCTCTTATTTGTTGTTCCAAATTATTTTTGGGAGGATATTGATTTCTTGTAGCATACCCTGTATTTAAAACACCCATTTGAGGAGGAGCTTGTTGCATGTATGGATGATACTGATCGTAGACATGTCCATATGGAGGTCTATATTGCTGCGGCATATATGGAGCACTTGGTATAGCTTCATGTTGAGGAACCCCATATCTATTTTGTGCATATATACCATATTCAATAGGCATTTCATTTTCCATTGTGTTGCCCCCAATTTTGACATGAGGTCTCCTTGTGTCAAAATTTTGAGGATGTCTTTGAGTATCTATGTGTTTTGATTGATCCATACCTTGAGCATGTGATTGAGCATATCTATCCACATAAGGCTTCCATGATGGTCTTCGAAGGTAAGTATCATATGTTTGAGCTTGTGTATGTGGGATTTCTGGTTTTTGAAGTAAAACTGATGGTGACTCTGGCATCATATTCGGTGCTCTATTTCCTCCACTATTTGGTCTCCTTTGATCCATGTTGGATTGAGTTTGTTGTGAGGGTTGACTTTCCATAAGTTGAGACATGTCAAAGTCATGAGGTATTTTAGCTCCACTTTGTGCCATCATGTGTAAGTAGTATTGTCTATCCCTCTTCATTATCTCTTCAACCAATCTATTGAAATGAGGATTCATTATGGATTCTTCTATATCTGCTGATTGTATTGAAAAGTTGTCCACATTGTCATTGTGTGTAGCATTGTTATTTGTAGTGTCTGTGTTCTCAACATTTGGATTGTTTCTATAAACCTCCATGTCAGGTAATGTAGTGTGCTCAGGATTGAAAAATAAATCATTGTCATACTCATAAGAACTCATGTTTGCGGATTCTTGAGCTTCTTTAGCTATTCTCCTAGATTTTTGAAGATGGGTTTCAACCATGAACTAGGTGTTTGACCAAGATGTGAGAGACTAGATGGAAAATGAAAAGAGTATGGAAGACCAAGAGTTGTATGGAGTGTAAATGAATCTTGAGGTGTACTTGCAATGTCCAAAGTGTAAGACCAAGTATGTATGTAGTAGAGTAGGTGTGACTTCCAAAGAGATGATTGTTTCTCTTGATGAGGTAAGCTGACCTTGACTCTAAGTAAGACCAAATGAGACCCAAAGGTAAGAAACCTTGATGAGGGACCACTTAGCAAAGTGTAGTTGTATGTAGTGTGTTGAAAAAAGTATAGTGAGGACAAGCAAGTGACCTTTTTGACCCAAGTTTAGACAAGTATGAATGTAAAATGAGATGTAAAGCAATGATGGACTGTATGAGACCCAGAGACAGGTTGAATGCTAGATGAAACCTGAAGAAACAACCTAGGAAGCTCAAGTATTCCGAAACTAATTTCTTTTGTTTGTGGGACTTTGAATTTTTTTTTTTCTTGCAATTTTGAACACAGACGCGACTGTATCCTTCACAGACGCGGTTTCCTGACACAGACGCTACTCTGTTAAACACAAACGCGATTCTGAGATTTTCTTGTTTATGTTTGCTGGACTGTCAAGTTTTTTGCAATTTTGGACACAGACGCGACTGTATACTTCACAGACGCGATTTCCAGACACAGATGTGTCTCTGTTCGACACAGACGCTTCTAAAAACACAGACGCTATTCTGCCCTTCACAGATGCGCTTAGATTACCCAGACATGGTTAAAACAGACACAGACGCGTTTCTGTAAACTTCGTGCAATTTTTCCAATCTGTGAAGTTGTTTTTGTTGTGACCAAATCCGACTGTTTAATTGTTTTTCGTGACAAGAGGACACAATGTTGATGACTCAATGTTTGCAAACTGTTTAGACCCCAAAAAGTGTGTTGTGTGATGTAAAATGTTTTGCATACACTTGAAGACACAAAAGACACAATGTTTTGTTGTTTGGTCTTGAATGTTTGAGTGTTTAGCATAAGACAAGCACAAATCTTAAGGTTGGCCAAGACAATAGTTGTTGATCCCACATAGGGTTTTACCCCCGAGGCTACGCTATTCAGAGCGGATACCTAGATGCTTGACCTCACTGGCTCCACCCTCGGCACTCACTTCTCGGGTCAGCCAAGCATCAGTCCCCATGAAAACTCCCCATGGCGAACTTTGTATATCTACTAAGAACCGTATGTGTGTGGGCCGCTACCAGAGGTCCGACCTCCTGCCCCAACAACTAGAAGGATTTGGGCCTCTAAAACAAAATGGTGCTAGTAAGGGCATCCGCTCGTGTGGCCATACATGCGGCACTTTCAGCTCTGTAAATATAGAAGGCTCCCAGCCGGTAGGGGTTACGCCCTACAAATGATCAAATAAATTTGATCAAACGGGTTTATGGGGAGACATAGTGTCGGTATGAACTAATCAGCACACGTTATTCATAGTTTTCACCATGAATACATTTGATTATAGTGGCTTGGAAGAAGATGGCTTTTCTTTTGCTACCACTTGGGTCGTTCTCTTCTCACTAGTAGTCCTAATGACCACACGGGAAGACAGGCCCTCTAAAGATTAAACAAAAAGAGCCTATTGCTCAAGACACAAAAGACAATGATTCAATTTTAGTGCACCAATTGAAGTGTTTGCTAGTCTATGAAAACAAGGCACACAACAAAATTACAGAAAACCCTAGTCAAGGACCTGCAACAAAATTTGTTAGTAGTTTGGGTTGTTTCAAATGATCACTCCTTCCTGCAAGCACACAAGTTAGGTAAATTTTAAAACCCAAAAGACTTTGTGAAAAGGGGCCTTCAACAAAAATGTTTTTGCTCCCCAAAGCAAGCTGCACCAATTTGATTAGCTAGATCTGCAAGGATTAGTGCAAAAATAAACCAGATTTGAAACCCTAAACGCGAAATCCGAAAACCCGGATCAAAGAAAAATTAAAAATTTTCAAAACAGTAAACACAGACGCTGCTATACCAGACACAGACGCGGTTCTGTGATGCACAAATGCGCTCAGAGAACACAAACGCTTTTTCCAAACATAGACGCAGGTAGAGACTTCTTAGACGCGGTTATAAAACATAGACGCAGCTTCCGGAAACCTGCAAAATAAATTTTGACAAAAACACAGACGCGATTCCTGATCTCGCAGACGCTTCTGAAACTCAAAGACGCGATCCGAATGCTCGCAGACGCGGAAATACCTAAAATGTCGTCGGAAAATGTCCGATCTGCGACTTCAAAATGCAAAATCTGCAACAAAAATGTTAAATGCAAAGGGACAAGAGTCCCACCGGGCGTGCCAAAATGTGTATGGTGAAAATGGATACAGTAATAACAATATTGACAAGGCTAAATGAATCCAACCACTAAACCCTAGCCTAACAATCAACAAAGATCCACCATAACATATGAAGATTACCTAAGACAATGCAAATAATTCAAAATCACAAAGATTATACCATCACATGTCCAATAGGGTTTTGATCTCCATTCTTCCTATCTCCATTGATCTTGCTTGATATATTTGCTCTCAGATTTTATATGCACAAGAGCTCAACAAAGAACGGAATGTGGTTGCAAGTAGGATCGTAGTGTAGCCAAGTGATCATTAGCATGAGTGATTAGGGTTTGATAATGAAGAAAGTATCTCCTTAAATAGAAGACACAATATGAAATGGAGGGTTAAGATTGAGAGGTGTAAAAAGAGAGGTCGGCTAGGATTAGAGGGTAGGTATAAGAAATAGTAAAATAGTGAAAGAGGTAGGTAGTGTAAGAATTAAGAGATGAATGACATGTGTCATGTGTAGAAAAAGCTAATGAATTAATTAAATAAATAAAGATTTATTTAATTAATAGAAGAAGTGGGATCAATTAAATAAATAAAATATTTATTTAATTTAGGAAAAGGATAATTTAAATAAATAAATGTATTTATTTAAATGAAAAATAAGGCTAGAAGAGGATAAATGAATTAATTAAATAAATAAAGATTTATTTAATTAATAGAAGAATTAGGCTTAGATAATTAAATAAATAAAATATTTATTTAATTAGACTGGACAATTTTAGGTGTCTACAATATCAATTATTGACATATTTTTGTGTGAGGTTTAGTTAATGATTTGATCTATATTCATTTTTATTTTATTTTCATTCATACTAATTCATGTATACTTGTTGTCTATCAATTCGTGTTTCATATCTATTAGCATTCATGTTCATATATTCATTCCTAACTTTGCCACCACCTTATCCTTACAAATCATTTATGTGTGATCCATAATTGATCTAGGATGCTTCCAAGGAGTGCAAGAATAATCCTTGATAACTAAGATTTAAAAGTCAAATTTAAACCTCCATGCCCCTTTCTGATTGTTTTTAGCTAGTCTAATACATGTTTCATACAAGATGTTGTTGTTGGAACACAATGTACCACTAAGAGGGGGGGTGAATCAATGGTAATCAATCAAAACTTTAAGCTTCTAAAAGATCTAAGTATTAATAACTTTAATCACAAAGCAATCAGCAGAGGTATCAAATACATGAGCACACACACACATAAGAGAGACATGTGCATAACTCCAGAATGTACAAGGAAAACCCACGACGGGGAAAAACCTGGGTGAGAAATGTTGTTGGAGTCAACTGCTCCAATCTAGCCTCACAAGTAAAATTGATTACAACATTTAGGGCACCAACCCAAGGAGCACCAACCCCTACATTTTTATGGGCTACAACCCAAAAGAGCACAAACCCCTAACTTTGAGCACCCACTCAAAGATCACAATGAGTACAGATAGCAAATACAAGTTAGATGCCTTGTTGCAAATGAAGTTTTGCAACACCTAGCTAATCTGCCTTTGAGATTGATTGACTCTCTTATGCCCTCGAGTCTTTATGCTTCAATCTCAGCTCTCTGCCTTCTATCCATCTCAGCCCTTGTTCTCTGCTCTCTACTCTTTGTCTGCTCTGCTCTCCTACTGCTCTTTCTACCTTTGCTAAATCTCTTGTTGCTTCTAGTTGTCTTGGCTCTCTACACTCTGATTGTTGCTCTTTATCTCTAATCTATGCTGCTTTGTTTCTGTTCTTTGTCTTCTCTACCCTACCTCTCTATGTTGTCACCCTGCAACCACACCAGCCTCACACTCTGTTCTTGCCTTCTACTACACTTTAAGTCTTTCATTCAGCCACAACTCGCAGTACACTCTTCTCTTACTTCATAGCAACTCCTTTTAGTGAGTCAACTACTCCCTATCAACCACATTCGCTGCACTGGTCTACTCTTCATAGTTGCATTCTTCATTCACACCTGCACGCTCACTCAGTCTGTATACTTCACTAACTTTTTCTTGAGTGCCATTGATCTCGACCATCATTGTGGCGGTTCCACTCGCCACATCATCATACACCTCTACCCCATGTTCATATTGCCCTGCCAACTTGTCCTCGTGACTCTACAAGCTCGACTGCCTCAACTACCATTGTCAAATCTCATCAAATGCCTCTCCATTCGGTCAGCCTGTATCTGCAAGATTTCTCTCCAAATATGCAATTCAAAAATTGATTCATTCTGTCCCTTTGAGATCTGGTCAATAGCAAATTGGATTTTTTCTCCTGAATTGACCATTTGCAATAAATATTCATGCTCTAATTTTTCTTTTTGCCTCTGTATTGGGTTGCTGATTTTTGCAATCTAAATCTACCTCAAAAATCTCTTGTAATAGGTCTGCCATTAATGCACCTCAATCCTATGTTGACCTACCCTGAAGAAATTGATAGCAATATCCATTTTCATCCACCTCAGCATATTTGATTTGTCCTTCATCCTCTGGAAGCCACATGTCCTCATTAACATCGTCTAAGTCACTATATCAGTCCTAATCAGCATCCATGTGGACCTCTTAGTCAATCGGCTTGCAATCATGGCCGCAAAGTCAATTATAAGCTTCAAACCTGTCGGCAAAAATATCCTTTCATCTTTTAGACAGGCGTCCTCTGATTCACTTCGTACAGGCCATGTCGTCTAGTCAGATTTGGTCAAGGCTGATGTGGACTATCGGGTTACCAGGAGGCATGCTTTGCAAGCCCATCGAGTTGACTATAAACACCTATGTTGATATACTTTGTCATTTGAAATCCTCTTTCCTCATGTTCATCGCCTTAGCAATCCCGATGTCGATTTCTCAAGGCTCCATCGATATAGTTTTAACTATCGGGTTAACACTTTGTCTCTATTCCGCCTTCACAACCTATCTCGATCACCTTGTGATGTCTTTCGTTTATTCTATCGGCATGAGTTAAACCAATGGAAAACTCACCTTTGATTTCTACTATCACCATAGGTTATATCGAGCCATATTCTCCATGTTGTTTGACCATATCAGCATAGGTTATCCCGAGTTGAAAGACTTTAGGCCAAATGACCACTCATCGGGTTAACCTTAACTATCAGCATAGAAAAATCATGTTGAATTGACAGTACAAGCTATTCTGAAACATATTGTCAACCTTTCTTTGTCGGTATAGGTAACTCCAATGAGAACCTCCCCTTTCACTTCCTTTATCACCATAAGCTATACTAAAGCACATTTTCAATGTTGACACACCTTACCAACATAAAGTATCCCGAACTGAAGACTTCAATCCAAACAACCATTCATCGGAGTGGTCATAACTATCGACATAGACAAAACATGCTAAATCGACATAACAAGTTATATCAATGACACAATCAGCTTCCCTTTATCGGCATGACTATTCTAAACTCATAGCTCCGCAATGACAACCTTCATCGGCATCACTGTTCCAAAATCACAAACTCCATATCAACACTCTCCATCGTCATAAGTATTCCAATAAGCAAACTCCACGGTGACTAACTTCATCGACATAGTTATTCTGAAGTCGCATATCCACAGTCCTTCCACATATCGACATATGTTATACTGATGACCTACTAGGAAGTCTTCTCTTCGTTCTCCTCTGTCGGAATAGCTGTCTCGATCCCGTATGTGATCCGATGGTGTCTGCATCGGCATAGGGTATTCTAACAAGCAAAAAGTCAAAATAGTTTGGTCTATCGGCATAGTGTTGATTAGCCATTCCGTCTTGAATAGTTAATCTGATAGGCACCCTTCATATTCTTGTCGGCATAACTATTTTGATACAATGATATCGAATTAGTTTACTCTATCGGTGTTACACAAAATTGCTATACTACCTTTATCGATTATTTTGATAGGTACTCCAAGTTATTGTTTCGGTCGAGCTATACCGATATAGTGATATCATAATAGTTTGTTCTATCGGTATAACACAACATCAGTATGTCGCCCTTGTCAGCTAACCCGATAAGTGGCTCTTACATGGAGATCAGTATTGCTATTCCGATATGACCAAACACAAAGGAACACAACATGACTTGACATCGACATGACTTGTGTCGATAGCAATTTCCTCCATGCGATTTGGTATCGGTATAGTTATCCCAATAAGATCACTTCACCTGTACACCACTTAATCGGCAAAGTTATCCCAATATAACTATTTCACCTGCACAACATTTGATCGATAGAGTTATCCCGATATTGCTTGTGATACATATTTATCAAACCATACTGAAATTGGTATAACATAAAGAGGTATTGTCTATATACATGACTTCTTCTTTTTTACAACCCTAGCACCAGGACATCCAACATGAACATCATAAACACATCATATGGCATTGTGGGAATCTGCAACATCAACTTGATTTGTGTGACCTCTTCAAGTCACTCCAACATATGACATCAATCAACTTGATCATTGTCATCAACCTGGTCACAGCAATAGGAGTTGCAACTTCATCAGCTCTACACAAACACATGTTGACATCAAGGACAACTTCAATGCCAACAATTGCTATGTCATCGTAATTGAAGACATCCATTATGAACTTGAAAACTTGGAGGATCATGGAGGAGACTAAAGAGAGCATGCTTCAATTCTCAAGGGAAATGAAGGAATTAAATTTGCATCATCATATAGACCATCTACATGTTTATAAATGTTCTCTTTGGTGTTTCTCAACATTGTTCATTCAATTCACCAAGGGATTTGACCTAGGAGAACTTGTTCACCTATTGAATTAACAAGATCCTCAATGATGTCTCTAGATGACAAGTTACAAATTGACATATCTAAGAGCTGAAGATGAGAAGATCTTGTATTACACTTTTTATTAGATCAATTTTGCATGGCTCAATTTAATTATGTGCATTAGATATGTTAGAGTGGATAATGTCTTTGTAGCGTCATAATTATTCACCTTTATTAGTGTGTCCAATTTCACACTCTTTTGGCACTCATTTTAGTATTTTTCATTCCTCTATGCATTATGGGACCTTTATTGTAATTAATTAATATTTAATTCAATATTATGAGTATTGTTCCATTTTATTACATCATCATACTCTTATTTGGACCCTTAAATCTAGGTGTGCCCTTTATCTTTTATTATCCTGAATTATCCTTAATCCTACCCTAATTTCAACTTCCAAAACATATTTTGTATATCTATACATCATGTTTTGAGCCACCAAGTTGGAATTAGCATTAAAACCCCATTAGTTTGCATCTCTAAAAAATTGAGATAAATTTGTCGGGACTAGGTCGGCCCACACCTCTTGGTCCTGCATTTTTTGCCCCAAATTTCGGGAGGATAATAAGGCGGTGCTACTCTATCAAAATCTAGCTCCATCCGAAAATATACCAAATCTAAGTCGGTCTAAAGGTGATTTTTATTTTGAAATCCCTATATAATGCATCCTCAATTTATTTTCGTCATCTCATTTCATGCTAGCATTATCATCCAATTCAAGAGCAACTCTTCTTCCTCAAGAGAAATTCTGATTCAAGGAGTAGAAATATACATCAAGGCATCTTCATATTATGTTTAAATTATGATTTCATGATGGATTTTATGTGATTTATCATGTCATTACATCAACACATGGAGGACTTATCCTAAGAGCATTGCTTCACCTAGTGAAGGTATAATTATCTACATTCAAGCATTTCAATTTTAGATCTAGCCTTCCAATTCTGTTTCTATTTCAATTGGGGATAATTCCAAACTCGGGGTATGACCTAGGAAAACCCCTATCCACAACACCTTTTCTCTCCTCTTGTGTGTAGCCATAGATACTCAACGGAGCTTAGAAAGCGACCAAGACCCAAAAATGAAACACTGGACCAAATTTCATTAGAAAGTGCCTGGACCAGGGTGCTTGGGGTGCCTTGGTCTTGGACTATGACGTTTTGGGTGCCTTGGTCCTAAACCAGGAAGTTCTTGACACCGAGGTCCTTCTAGAATAGGTCTAGATTTGAATAGGAGCATTTATAGTGTCTTAGAGACCCAATTTCAAACCTGTGTTCAAAAATTCAACTACTTGGATAGGGATATGCCCCAAACATCATCATTACATCAATTTTAGCACAATTATTAGGAAAAGGTGTACTTTTAGATTTCCTTTTCATCCCCATACATGCTTTCAAGTTTATGTTTTAGTATCAGGTAGAATAATCAGACCAAGTTGCTTGTTCATGTACGTACCTTTTTACCCTAGATTTGGCATTCAATTTACATCCTTTCAATCGCATTTTCAACTCAAACAAAAGGAATAGAATTCAATTAGAACTCAATCCTTTTTACTAATAAAATTGAGGTTGGATCTATTTATTCAATTTCCTTTTCATGTGATGTGTGTCAAAGTTAGGTCATTTCATAGTTTACAAAGTTTAACTTGTGAAACCCTAAATTTTCCTACCTTACAATATTTCACCTAGTAAAGGTCTTATACCTTGTAATTTCTTATTAAGAGGAAATATTCACATGTTAAATTAACTTAGGTCTTAGGTGTCATTTCAAGAAGTTAGTTATAATCTATGGTAATGTTCATCTCATTTACGTTTAGCTACCTAGGCATTTAATATTTGCATCAAGGTAGCTTCTTGTTACATCCCTCTTTACATAAATGAATTTACTTTGTTTTAGAGATTTATATTGTTAACATTGCATTTTAAATGAACACCAAAGAGAAAAAAAAATTGGCATAAATATTTATATTAATTTTGGCTAATAAGTTTTATTTAATTTGTGGAATCATGGAACACTAAGATTCGACCTAACTACCTTTTTTGTGTCTAAGTGGATGCAAGATAGCTAACACCTTTAGAAGGAAGGGAGAGTACCATCAAGGAGAGGAATCTGGACCTTGGAAGAGGATGAAATTGTCATCGAGCCTTTAACCTAGAGATAAGTTGTCCTTGGGTTAGAGTTTGTTGTTTTGTATGTCCGAGTAGTCAAGTCGTGACCATGTCAATTAGTTGGTCAGGTTTTGGTAATTTTCCTATAATCATCTTAATGATTTAATAAGAAGAAAAATAAAACTATAATCATATCATGCAATAATTAAACTCAAACAATATATTTAATAGAATCAATACATACATACATGCATGCATGCATACATACATACATACATGTATATACATATACATGTATATATATATATATATATATATATATATATATATATATATATATATATATATATATATATATATATATATATATATATATATATATATATATATATATATATATATATATATAGACACATGTATACATATATATATACACACATATATATACACATACACATACACACACATATACATATACATATACATATACATATACATATACATATACATATACATATACATATACATAAACTACTGGAATCAATCAACACCCAGAGGGAGGGATGAATCAATGTTTTGCAATTTACAAACTTATTAAGTTGATTCTTAAACCACTAGATGCATAAGAATGAAAGTAAAGTGCAAAAACATAAAGAAATCAACCATAACACCAATATTTTTACGTGGAAACCTGGAAAGGTAAAACCACGATGGGATTTGAACCCACAATATTATTATACTACGGCCAGGAGTATGATAATATTACATGAAGGGAATGCACTTGCATTCAGGTACACTGCCTAGAGCTCACTACTCAAATACAAAATAGGGCTACAACCCAGAGGAAGGCTCATTGCCTTACAGGCAATTACAATTGATTATAATAAAGAATTAACTGAATTATAGCATCTACATATGCCAAAAAGTAGTTTCGGTTAGGCTCAAATTGACTTATGCAACTGTTCTACTTATTTGCTTTGTTTTCATGCTCTGTCATACACCGAAACACTAAAATATTCAATAACAATCACCAGACTTTGCACATTCGCTCTTACAGACTTCTCACACTCTTCTCATACATCAAAATGCTCAAATGAATCGGTCTTATATATTTGCATCAACAAAATGAATCATTTCTCATGTTGGCTTCCAAAAACTGCATAACACGCAACATGAAACGTGTAGCCTTAAGTCGGCTCAATCCTTCCACAAATCCATATGCGGACCTAAAAAAAATAATAAAAAATTTCACACGTCGACCCAATCAACGAAATCAACCCAAAGATTCTGCAACACACATTACACCAAAATAGCTTTGTTCTAACTGAATTACCAGATACCGAACCTTCAATCTCATGAATCAACACCGGATTTTAGGATTACAAAATATCCTACCTCGAACCTCGAATCATCTTCCTTTATCACCACAACCAAAGTATACACGACCAAAATCAAGATATGCAAACTATACTCATACTCTACCGCTTACATTGTTCCACCTTCCAGACTTATGCCTTATGAACAATATGACTTTCGGTAAATTAAATCTATGTACACCGGAAATGATTTCTTAATTGGTTTTCCATCAATGACAACTACTAAGCATCAATTATGCATCAATCTTCACCAGAACAGTGTCTCTTGCCAACAATCTCCCCCTTTGGCATTGATGGCAACATTGTGAAAAATGAACTGTACACTCAAAGCTGCAAAACTTCAAAATTTCAAACTCTCCCAAAATTCTCCAAGACTCTAAAATCTCCCCCTGAGGATTTTCACCATTTTTCACTCCGCTCTTTCCCCCTTTGACAACAATGCAACAGATAGGAATCTACTAAAACTTATATACATGTATATGTTCAATTGCTTACAAAAACTTGAAAATATCTGCAAAAATTATCCTTAGGGACAACAAGTGGTTATCCCATGCCTTCTTCAGACTCTCTAAAATACTGATCATCTCGCTGAAAAGATATGTGTGCATCTCCACTCCCTGTTTGTTTGTCGGAACACTCTTATTCAAAGCATCCTTTGCATCTTGCATACTACTCATTAGAGAATCTATTCGGGGAGTGATAAGACTCCTCACTTCTCCTACTCTACCCAAAATTTTGTCCTTCTCCTAATTTAAAATGTTAATCTTATCCAATATACTCGAAACATATGGTTCAAAATTTCCAGTCGAGACTGACTGAGGTGCATATGACTAAGATATGCTAGCTAGTTGGCCTTCACATTCTCTTATTTTCTTGTCAATGCCCATAGTAAACCTATGTAAAATTAGACATGACTTGTATATTTGGCCGCCTTCATCTAATGCATCTTGTATACTCTTCATAGCAGTTACTAAGCTTACCCTATCATCCTCAATCATCTTCAAAAATATTTTTAGTCTCATGGCATTAAACTGATTCAAAACTCTAGTATATGTTGCCTTCTATAAAGACTCAAAATGAGATTCTACAACATTCAACATACTTCTAAGATTACCAGAGGGGTTATCAACTGTGTCCAATTTAAATGATGACAAAATTTTATCAAATACTTCTGACAATGTTATTAACTCTTTATTTGTGGTATGGGACTTGAGTAAGTCTTCACTGGATTTAGCTTGTGCAGTGTTGCTAACTTCAATGCTTGAATCAGAGATAAAGAAATCAGATCAATAGGCCCTTGAGCAAAATCATTTGAATCGGTAACAACTTGTTTTCTTTTGTCAACAACAGTGTCTCTTGCCACTATCACTAGAGCCTGATAATCCTTGTCCTCTCCTTTCTCCTTTCCTACTACCTCTGCACTCACATCCTTTTCACCCTTCTCTACATCATATGTCTCCTTAACTGTCTTCTCTAAAATAATTTCTATCACTGGAGGATCCTGTACAGCTTCATCGGAGTTATCAACAACTGTTGTATGTACATTGGTATGCTCTGTCGAAATGGCTTTCTCAAAAGATTGATCTTTCTTCTTATCAAGAATGACTACATGTACTTTTGAAATGGATGTATCTTGTGATTGCTCTCCCGATTGAGTGACATCATTTGTTGGATTCACATCATACCTCTGATCTATCAAAAATTGTCTCATAATTACTTCGGTCTCTTTAGTTACTTCATCTATTTTTCCAAACATGATTTTATTGACTCTCTTCTTGCTTTTGAATCTCTCCTTAGCAATATTTAACAATCTAACAACTTCAACTTTAGAAATGACAGAAGATAAATTCACTAATACATATTCCTTTATTATTTCATCCTCTAAGCTTGTTGTATGCCTCCTGGCATCCAAAATATCACACTTCCTTTGGAATCATAGATGACAGCTCAATCAAGGTTTTTCTATAAACATTCATATACTGTATAATTGCTTCCTCAATAGCTCTTTGGTCACTATCGTCACAATTTTCATAATATACAGGTACATTTTTCAAATTTCCTTCTTTTATCACTTCATCGATTATTTCATTTATTGTCTTTGGAGGGCAACGACATAATTACCTTCCAATTTTCCTGACTTCACGACTTCATCCAATTTAGACTTCCGCTTCTTGATCACTTTGGCTCTACTAGATGACTCAGCTTCAACTCTTGCCTTCTATGATGACTGGACTCCATCGGATTGAGGCTTCTGCACTACCCTAGCATAGGTAGTTGTCTTCTTTACCTCTTTCACTGATTATAAGATTCAGTTTCTATATCCTTAGCAATGGCTACAACATATTCTCTTTGTGGCTTCTCCTTCTTCCTCTTCTCAACTCCACCAGATGACTTGGCTTGTGGCCTGGATGGAGTGATAGGCTTCTGGACACCAGAGGTAGGTACAAACTTGGATTGCCTTGGCTTGGACTGCTTGAGAGGAGTGGAGACCGATTTTGTCTTTTTGGGATTCACCATGTCCTCCTCTTTCAATGTATTTTGCTCCCTATCCCTTTGCACAACTTCTTTTGATATTCCCATTTGTTCAGCAAGCTCTTCAACTTCCTTTATGACTTTCCTCTTCCTTGTCAGCTCAGTAAATTTCTTATGCAAATCTAAGTCTTTCTCTTTGTAAGTATCGAACCTCTCTTCCTTCTCATCTACCAGTTTACTTAACAAGTGTTGAGCATATGCATCGAGTGCATTTCCATCTACCTCATACCCCATGGGCATGATCCAAATGGTTGTAGGTTCAACAACCTCCATGTGACATTGATCTTTGTCTACCATAAAGTAGATTGTGTTCTCATATTTTTCAATAATATCTTTTGGGATCCTTTATGTGCTTTGTATCATTGCTTGAAATGATTTAAAGTATCCCCATAAAGTATATTTTTGAGCTACAGTATCACCCAATCCCTACAAACCTTCCTTGATTTGGACTGCCACCAATTTATCATAAGCCCATTGAAGTTTTCCTATCTTGGGGATTTCACTCAAGAAGTAAAGTGCTAAACAGAAAATAAAAGAACCGAACTTGAAAACATGTTTCTTATATTATTTTATCTTCTTGAAATTTCTTATTAGCTCACTGATAAGCACTCCACATAGATCATACCTTGTGTCCTCCTTAAGCATCTAATAGGTTGCAAATATAGCAATGTCGAATACTAAATTCTATCTACTAGACTGATACACCTTATATCACATTACCATTGAGGCAAATCTCACATCATGTTCAATGATGTCACTAATTGTCATCGATTGACTGTCATGTTGGGATTTGGTAACCTTTGTGTGTTGTTGTGTTATGAACTTTCCTCGGACTGAGGATCTCATCAGTTGCATTCAAACAGGTTACAGCTTGATTGGCTTGCTTCATGATCTTGTGAGCTCTATCCAGCCATATAAACTCATAGTGGATTCGGCTCAATATGTACTTGACCTATTCGGGTTCATCGAACACGAGAAAATGAACAAACTAGATAAAACCCTTGTCTTGCAGTGATTTGAATTTGGGCTTCAGATTCCCCGTTCCATCCATCATATGCTTGGTGTATAGTGATAGCATGTCCACATTTCTAAGCTCCTCAATATTACAGTGGATATGTGCCCTAATATATTTATTATGCAGCATGTCGTATGACACAGAGTAAAATGCACCTTTCGGATCATCTTCAATGAATTTAAATGGATTTCACTTAAACACTGACCTCACCCTTTCAGTAATCTCAACTACCAACGAGGTTGCAACACCAGATGCAAATGCCATTTTGAAATTAGGGTATGAAAAGCAGCTCAAACAAGAGTAAATACCTTCTCAAATTCAAATAGATGCTAGGAATCACTTTTGGATTGCTTCAAGCTCAATTAGCACTGCTCAATCTCGTTCGCCTTGCTTTTCTGTTGTTTCTCTTCATTCACAATGTGAAGAATGAATGATAGCAATGCCTTTTTATCCACCAAAAACCTAACTTTAAGTTGTAATAAATGCATGATCCTAAAGGCTTTTCGGATACCCTATTTCTTCAAGAATTCATCACCAGATACTCAAATAGGCTTGTAATCTTTCGAATATCAGCTACACATCTAATCTCCATTTTCTGCAACCATCTTCAACCGGTTACAAATCTCTGAAAGGGGGTTTTAAGAATCTTCATGAAAAGCTTCCCCCTAAGGCCAAAATGCCTTAGTTACTGGATGAGGTCCCAACATCGGAATCGGGTGTGGAGCCATTTGAATCTTCCTTCTTAGCCCACATCTTCTAATGTTTCTCTCCTACTTCCTCGACCTTTGCTTTGCACTTTTCATCTGATCTGTTCTTGTCTACCGGAGCATTCTTGTTTACATTCTTACTTCTGCAATATTTTGTAATGTGATCAGATTTGTTGCATGCATAGCAAACAACATTTCATTGCATAGGCCTGAAATCCATTTGATTTGGTCTCATCCTGCATTGGTTAGAAATGTGTCCAAACATTCCACAAGCATAGCATCTCTTATTCTAGAAATTGCTCATCATTGTTCTGCACATGTTTGACTTATGACCAAAGTTGTTGCATATGAAACATTGATTGGTAAAGGTAGGATCATTATTCATCAAATTATTCATCATCCTATTATTCATCTTATTTATGCATTGACTTTCCATGTGACCAAATTTACCACAAACAAAACATTCTTTATTGAATTTATAGGTATTAGGTTGTCTTACCGGAGGTTTCTTATTCTTCTGATGATTTCTTTATCCAAAACCAGAGGATTCTCCTTTCTCATATCCAAGTCCTCGCATGTCTTTCCCATGTCTCTAACTTTCCAACATCTCATCTAGCCTGGCTGAGCTAGCTTTGAATTTTTATTTGTACTCATTAGCAGTAGAAAGCTCATCACTCAGATTTATGATCTACCTTTCAACTTCTTATCCATCATTCTGCATCAATTCAAGTTTCAACTGATCATTCTCATAGTTTAATGTGCAACATTCATCAGATCTATCCTTCAATGATTGAGTCAGATTTTCCTCATTCCTCTTTCTATCTTCAATCTCCTTTGTCATCTTTATCACAATGGATTGCATCTCATTCTTTAGGACTACATTTTCTCTAGCAAGCTTCTCACATTCATCTGCCTTGTCTTGTAGGGCTTGATTGTCAATGCTTTGTTCTTCTTTCTCCTTGAGTTTATCCATCAGTTCCTTTCTCTTTTCTCTTGATGTGTTGACTTGTTCCTTTGGAGATTCAATGAATTTTTCAGTTGCTTCTAGACTTCTTCTCAGACTACTCTTCTCTTTCATATTTTCATCAAGATCTTCAAGTGCCACAGTAAGTTGCTTCTGCAAACCGGAGTCCATTGATTCAATCTTCTGGATCTTCCTCAAGTTTTTAGGCTTCTTCTGAGGAACTAAGCTTTGATACCAATTGTTGGAATCAATGAACACTAAGAGGAGGGGGGGGAATCAATGTTTTGCAATTTACTGACTTATTAAGTTGATTCTTAAACCATCAGATGCATAATAATGAAAGTAAAGTGTAGAAACATAAACCACACAACCACACAACCACAACACCAAGATTTTTACGTGGAAACCCGAAAAGGGAAAAACCATG